>NC_134875.1:21566795-21726795 GCF_049852395.1 Peromyscus maniculatus bairdii | reverse complement strand
TTTTTAATTTTCCAAACTCCCACACCTCCCGTGGAATAGTTTCAGTTCCTTGTCTCACCTCTGCCTTGTCTCCCTGGGCAGGCTGACTTAGGCTCCCTCCCCTGGCCTGTCTGCCTAACTGCCTAGTCATCCCAAGAGACAGGAAGACACCCTTTCCATCTCTCTGTGTTGGCTCCATTCTCGCTGCCTTTCTGGAGTTCACATGAACGACTTTGAAAACATCTTAGTAAACGGAGATAGAGAAGTTAGATAGGATTGTGGTCACTTTGGCTCTCATTTCTCTTGCTGCTTACAGAGGAGGAAAATTCAGTGCTGTTTTTGGATTGGACCCAATACCTTTTCTGTCCAGAATGCCAATAATTCACTCTCCAAGTGACTTGTTTGGCTCCACTGGCCATATCACATACCATATATTACAGATAATTTATCACAGTCATTGGCAAAGCTGACCGATGGCCAAACTCCACTCATGGGCCCCAGCATCAGTCCTGCCAGAGGTAAGCATACATGCACGTTAGGGAGACACGGTGGGCTGTTAAACCAATCTCTGCGATTTGAGGCAAAGGAGCGAAACAAAGAGACTCCTGGGGTTCTTGGATAAGTATCAGTACAATTGCTTTTGGACTGCAAATACTTCAAAAAAATTGTATTTTCAACATGACTCGGAATTTGCTTTTCAAATCATGTGAATATTGTGTACAGAACATTTTGCTCAGTGCTGAAGGAGTTGGAGTAAGGGGGTCTGTACCATAGATTCTGAACTGACTTTGAGCAAGCCAAGGCAGTGTGTGCTAGATCAAAAGGAATGGCAAAGAATCGACTAGACCCCAGAAACAGAGGACGTTACATGTAGTTGACGTATGATGGCTTAAACTTCTTTCTAAGCATTGCCCGTGGACAACGGCATACTCTGGGAGAGTTGGGGTGGAACACCACTGACCATCGAGAGTTAAATGAAGCCTCTCATTAACCTATGGCTACTCTGTACCCAAAAGTTCAGTTACTGACTTACTGTGGCCACAGTTGAGCTATCCGAGAAGCCAAAATAGCACAGAGCCAGCGGTTTTGATGACAGCTTGCTTTCTGCTGGAAGGAAAGATGAATGTGTACAGGGGTGGGGAGAATGTTGATCGGACCTCCCTGGAAACACCCTGATATATTTCGAGCTGCCTGGTCACAGAGCTTAATGATTTTAAAAGAAGACGTTATTTTGTTTGGTGGCCTGTAACTGAAGTTTGCACTCTGCCAAAGCAGAGAAAATAAATGTCTGTGGAGTGGGAAAATAGGAGGGCCCTCCTTAAGAAAGTCTCTGTTGGTCACTCAGCTTATTAATTTTAAAAAGAGACATTATGGGGTCAAAAGAGAGCCCTGGCCTGAAAGTCAGGAAATTTGCCATGGGTGGGCCCAAAATGTAGGGAGAACACTGACTTCTAGAAACCTACTGGTGACATTTATAATAACAATAATGACATAAATGTTTTGTGTAATGCCACTTAACTGTTTACAGTTACTTCCACACTTTCCACCATAAAGCAACAGAATCCAGAGTGTGAGAGAGAACAGTGTAAGTGATCCAGTAGTGTCAGAGCTGTGACTGGCACTTGGGAAGCAGAGGCAAGTCTGGGTGCGTGAAGAGACAATGTCTCAGAAAAGAAGGGCGGGATGAAGGGAAAAAGGAAGGCGAGAGGGAAAACAGAAAGAGAAGAAATTAGCCAATGTAGTCTCTAGTCAATGCTGCTCTTCCAGAGGACCCAGGTTCAATTCTAGAACCTTCCAGGTAGCTCACAATCATCTGTAATTCCAGGTCCCAGGATCCAATGCGCTCTTCTGGCCTCATTGGGCACTGCACGCATATGGTGCACAGCCAAACATGGGAGGCACTTAAGACACCTACATAAGTAAACCCTAAAAACACAGGCCGAGAAGGTTGTAGTTGTGTATTTAGAATATATACCTTTATACATACACATCTGTGTATATCACAACAATTAATGAAAAAGAGGTCATGAATTTGAAAGAGAGCAAGGAGGCCTATACAGGAGGGTTTGGAGGAAGGAAAGGGAAAGAAGAAATAAATAACATTTAAAAAGAAGGATTTTTTAAAGATTTGTTTATATTTATTTTGCGTCTGGGTGTTTTGTCTGCATTTATGTCTGCATACCACATACATGCAGTGCCTGCTGAGACCAGAAGAGCACTGGATCCTCAGAACTGAGGTTGCAGATGGTTGTGACCCACCCTGTTGGTACTGGCAATTGAATCTGGATCCTCTGAAAGAGCATCCAGTGTTCTTAGTCACCGAGCCATCTCTCTATCCCCTTTCTCTCCTTAAAGATTTATTTTATTTAATTTTGATTTATCTGTGTGTGTGTGTGTGTGTGTGTGTGTGTGTGTGTGTGTGTGTGTATAATGTGCACATGAGTGTAGTGACTGTGGAGTCCAGAAGAGAGCGTCAGATTCCCTGGAGCTGAAGTTACAGGAAGTAAGTTAGTTGTGAGTTCCCTGATGCAGCTGCTTGGATTACAGATGTAGGCCACCATGGGTAGCATGTTTAGCTTAAGCTCCCCCCTCTCTTTCTTTCCTTTTCTTTTGTCTTTATTTTTTGTTTTGTTTTCAAGATTTGTATTTTATTTATAGAAATTTTTAGGTGGACATTACTTCTTATTAAACAACAAAATACATGAAATCAGTTGTTACTGTTTTTTGAGATGGAGGTCATCTTTGTAGTCCAAGCTGGCCTTGAACTCTCTTCGTCATCCAGGCTAGCACTGAACTCATGATCCCCCTGCCGTTGTCTCTCTATGGGTACTCCACGACACCTATCCTTATAGTTAAGAAACGCGGAAAGCCAGCTGACACTTTATTGTACATAAAGACAAACATTGCATGTATCCGATAGAACTAAATGGACCTGGACTTTTCCATACAAATTGTTTAACTGAAAGAGGAATTTATGTTTAAGGGTGTTTTTGCTGATAGAAAAAACAACAAACAAATCAAACACAGCATATGTCAAGCCGTAATGATTCCCAAAGCTACACTTCAGAATGAACTCTTGTACACATTGAGGCTCAAATTAAATGAAAATATTGAAAGCCCATTGATGTATTCAAGGAAAAAATGTTGTTCAAATGCAATACAGAGCTTTGTGTTCTTTAAATCTGTTCCCAGAAGAGCAAACCGACTTCCAAGATTCAGTGTCCCCTCCTCACGCCGTTTGTCCCCTTGCTGCTTTTGTCACTGGAGAACAATATGACCCCGTTTTCTGGCCCCGTTTCAAGCTAGTTACTACCTTAAAAAGTAAACTTCTAAATACAGAGTCGCTTTAAGACTAAGTAAATAGTAAAAAAACAAACGTAACATTTTTCCTCATAAAAAGAATATGATATTCAACATTCTTTTCTTTTGTAAACGTGCTTCATATTGGTCTACACTGTCAGTTTTTTATAGGAAAGAGACTCCAAAGATACATCAAAGGACGGTGAGTGCCTGTGAACAACCGAAACAGCATTGCTTTTTAGATGAGTTTTTCCCTATATCTGAGAAACATGCTGGGTTTTACTTTTAGAAATTCTATCTTCAGTCCGCCTTAGTAATTCCAGTAACTACTTTTGTTGTCAGGGCTCAAACAGAGGAACCTTGATATTTTATCGCAGGTTGCATTTCTTCTCCTTTCAGAATTATCTTATTCATTTTATTATTGTGTGTGCATGTGAACACATGCTTGTGTGTGTGTGTATGTGTGTGTGTGTGTGTGTGTGTGTGTGTGTTACTTTTCTATTTCTGAAGGGACACCATGACACCAACACAACTAATAGAAGAAAGAGTTTATTGGGCTTACAGTTTCACAACCACCCCATGGTGGGGAGCATGGCAAAAGGCAGGCAGGCATGGAGCTGGAGCAGTAGCTGAGAGCTCCATCCTGATTGATAAGTATAGGTACAGAGAGAGTACTAACTAGGAATAGTGTGGGCTTTTGAAACTTCAAAACCCACCCTTAGTGACACACCTCCTCCAAGGCCACACCTCCTAATCCTTCTTAAACAGTTCTACCAACTATGGACTAAGAATTCAAGTACATGAGCCTATGAGGGCCATTGTCATTCAATGTCATTCAATGTCATCACAGTATGTGTATGTACGTGCAGGCATGCACGTGCACACAGCACATGCAGAGATTAGATTTTGAAGAGTGAGCTCATTCCTTCCACTGTGGGATCTGGGGTTTGAACTCAGGTCAAGTTGTCAAGCTTGCATGGCAAGCACTTTTACCAGTGGAGCTGTCCTGCTGCCCTGGACTGCTTTTCTTTATGGATAAAATGACTGGCAAGCGAGGAAATTACTTAGGTCTGATGTTGGCAAGTTGAGGAGCCAACATCTGTTTTATTTCCCTTAAAGCCTTGGCTGGAATGATAAAGAATGGAGAGGCCATGATGCTCTGTTCTGGCCACCAGGCTGTAATAAATGAGACACGTGCTCAGTTTCAGTCTTCCATCAGAGGAAATGTTCTAATAAGGATTACTCATCATGGGCTTTTGACACAAATGAGCCACTTCCAAGAGTGTGTGGATGCGGTGACGATGAGATGCAAAGCCTAGCAGGAAAGCCTAATTAAAGGGGGTGTTTTTTTCTCTGTATTTAAAAATAGGAAACTGAGCCAGGCTTAGTGGGCATAGACATGTAATCCCAGATACTCAGGAGGGTGATGCAGGAGGATGGAAAGTGAACAAGAGTGAATTCATGAACAGTTGGACCGGGGTAGTGAGACTGTCTCAAGATCAGCAGTAAAGGAAGAGCTGGGGACATGGGCAGGGGCAGAGCAGTTGCCTAGCATGTATGTGACATTAAGAAAGAAGAAAAAGCAAGAGGAAGACTGATGAGATGTTGCCATTAAAAAAAAATCAATATTTGAAAACTGATGCATAATACTCAGGCTTTAAAAAGCACCCCCTTTAGTTCATAATTCTTTGAAACATAACAGAAAAATCCTATCTGGTCAGTTTCTATTTGCTTATTTATTTCGTCATCTTCTCCACAAAAAGTATCCATATTGTAATAAGCTTCTCTTGACCCTGTCTCCCATGCCAAGAACATCTAGAAAGGGTATTTGTCAAACAGAAATAGATTTACACTACCCTATGCTATAATACTATACTTTTTCTATGTCTATAAGGAAGCCCCTGGCAGCCCTAATCCCATCACCAGAGAAAGTTTCGTGAATAAGAGATGAAGGAGCCATGGAATTTGTCAGGATGCCTTACCCAAACACCACCAAGGCAGGAGGGGCCCAACCTGTCTGGCGAGATTCCTTTAAAAAGAGTGTGTACTACCAAGGCCTAGATTTACCAGAAAAAAAAATAGCTAAGAAACGTTTAAATTATGAAATACAGCTCTTAGGATACACTTAGGCATAACTTTCTAAGGCTAAACTATATACTAGCTCTCCTCTAGATGCTCTAAGTTTCTTTCTTATTCCATAAGAAGCTTTCTCTGGAATGACACCCATTTGACTTCATATAAATTTGACCCATGTTAGGACATTTAGATCACCAGTTCGTGCTGCCAACTTCACTTTTATTTCTATCACAGTTCTGTTGTTCTTTGTGCATATTATATTATGAATATTCTAATTTTCCTCCTCAAGCCCCCCCCCCATCCTCTTCCTCACGACTTGACAATTAGATTGGTGAACATTTGAAACTGTGGTTATAACCCCTCCCCACTAACTCCCTTAGCCATGAGAAATGTGAGGGCACATCGCATTGGGCGAAGATTTCATTTTTTTTTAAGTGTAATGTTTATGTGTGGGTGGGAGAAAATGCTTGTGTCCTGATCTGCATGTGGAGGTCAGAGGAAGTCTCATAGGGTTCATTCTATCTTTCTACCTTTACCAGGGATCGACCTCAGGTCACCAGACCTGCACAGCAAGCATTTTGTCCACTGAGCCACTTGCTGTTCCCAGATGAAGATTTTTCTTTCTGAATATCACTACCTCCCATTCTATTCTAGAATTTCTCCCTTCCCACATTTTTACTTCCATGTTTATTCTTTCTCTCTAGATCTGCACTATCCTATATGGTAGTCAGTAACTATATGTGACTATTTAAATGGAAGTAAATGGAAATGAAACCAATGTGAAAGTTCAGTTTTGTTACTGTGTTGTTAACTATGTTTCAAGTTTTCAACAACCCCAACTACTAAATGGGACATCATAAATACAGCACACTATTATCATCACAGAAAATTCTACTGCACAACCTTGTTTGGTACGTTCCTCTGATTTCTTTGTTGTGTCATAGTCTACTCGATTTCTAGAAGACAGCTATATTTTTACCCAACAGCAGCAAGAACTATTATACAGGGGCCGTCCTACCCTCCTAGCAACCAGTGTTCAGGACTCCACCAAAGTTTTAAAGTGAGTGCCACTTTCCTTTCTTGCCCTTGTGGGACCTGTATAGTCGTTGCAGAAATGAAGCTGACGAAGACTTTTGCAGTATCCTTCACCATTTTTCTTTCAGTCGCCACCCTCTTAAAATGTTTCTTCCCTGGTCTAGTCCCCCCATCTTTATTCTCTTGTGCATGGCCAATGTTAAAGAAGTGCCAGGTCGATAAGGCCGGTTACTCGCTCCTCTAGAAGCTTTCATCCTCCCCCTCCCCCATCTTCATCGCCTAGCCTGGGCTTCAGCCAGCCTTCCTCTTAGGAGCTAACCTTCTCTCATATGACTTTATCTATCGGCTCCATGGATATGGGTTATTGCTGCCCTACTCAGCAGAGGCAAGATATGAAACCAGCCTAGATATCCATGAACAGATGAAAGGCTAACACGTATGCAAGTGTACACGTATGCAATGAAATTTTAAGCAGCCATAAAGAAAAAACACTATAATTTTTCCCTCTCAGGGGATCTGATGTTTTCTTTTGACCCATGCAGGTACCAGGCATACACATGGCGTGGTATACATACATACACACAGGCAAATACTCATATACATAAAAAAATTCCAAAAATCTTTTCTGAGAATAAAAAAATTGACTGAATCTTTAAAAACAAACAAACAAAAATGAGTCTCAATCTTACCATTCAAGTGACTAATTCTCACCTATATGACTGACGTTACAGAAAAAGCGCCAAGAATAAATGTTTATATTATCCATGAATGGCGCCAGTGATACAGAGAAGCCTGTCTCCATCCAGCTCGCTCTGCACCACCAGGGGGGACAGCTAACTCTGAGAAGTACTCTGTCCTTTTTTTGGAAGCTATGTGGAGAGTTGAGGCTGTGGGTGCAAACTAAAGGGTACAGGCCATCCCTGGTCAAAGGAACAGAGCTCTATTACTCTACCATAGTTCTTTCTTCACACTAGTTTCTCAGGGGGGCATAGAAACTCTTTTCCCTCTTCATTGTTTCTCTCTTTTTGAGGGGACGAGAAGTGGGGTAACAGCCTCTGTGTCGCTTCTTCCTAGAGACCCCCGCAATTGCTGTAGATCATAACAAAATACCCGTCACTTACACCAGGGCAATAGCACGCCATAAGCCTGAAGCAAATTAGACGTGGTGTTATGTGAATGAAGCTGACAGGACAACGTTTGTTCCCCTCTCAAAATGCATGCAGAAAGTCCACGGCAACCTTCAACAACATGGGATGCCCTGAACTAACTGAGAGGGAAGGCAGACACTTTTTTCTACCTTTGCCTCCCCACCACGAATCGCTGTGCTGATTAGAAAGCTGTGAATGTGAGTAGTTAGAAATCCATAGCTCATTCGGCTTTATGAAAATGAAAGAAATGCGACAACACGGGATATGATCATTGATTTTTGTTACATGTAACTGAAAGACCAATGGGCTCTGACAAATGTTCTGAAGTGCAAATTCAGTATTCCAAACCCATAAGCCACACTAAGAAGACCAGGAAAATAAAACACACACACAGGAGAAATTTACACTGGACAGATGTGGGATGTCCCGATACTTTGTGCCCTTTTACAGCTGCAAGGTCAAGGTCGTTTTTCACAGTGATTTGTATAGTTTGCTTATAAAAGACAAATAGATTTAAGAGAGCGTTCAGTTATGTACAAAATAATCAAAGTAATAAAAATAACTCCCCAAGTGAACCCTGACTGGACAATTTAGATGAAAATTATATAAAAAGCAGACTGTTTGGGCCAGTAGCATAGCCTTTTTGTACGGGAAGAAAATCAGTCGGTGAAGAAACGTCTTTTACAAATATAAAAGAAAGAAAAAGAGGAGAAAGGAAAAAAGCCAGGCTTTGTGGTTCATGCTTGAAAGCCCAGCGTTTAGGACGCTGTAGGCAGGGTGATCATCATGAGTTCAAGGGCAGCCTGGACTACATGGGAATTCAGTCCTAGACTACAGAGCGAGGTTTCAAAACTAACTAAATTATAAATCAAAAAAAAAAAAAAAAAAACGCTTCTAGAAAGACTTCCTTCTCTCAGCCTTCTGCCAAAACAGATTCTGTTGCTACGTAAACATAAGCTACCAACAACTTAGATACATACATATATATATATATATATATATATATATATATATATATATATATATAATTATAGTTGAGAGGAAGCTTGTGAGCTTAGGAAGCAGATGGTAGAGTTGAGTCAAGGCCTGGGAAGGAGTGGTGTTTTGACACAATAAGCCAACACAAGTCTATCTGACAGTTTCCTAGCAGAATAAATGCTCCGGCCGTACATGTCTCAAAGATGGATAAAAAGGAGACTCCTGCAGACCAGAAAGGATGAACCACAAGCAGAGGCAACACTGGTACGCTTTCACAGTGGCAATTATGAGTTTTCAGCTTTGTGCTTAAACATGTTTTAACAGTAAAAAAATAGACCAACCCGGCTCCTAATGCAACCTCGGAGCGGCCATCTGGTTTGAAGTCAAATTTAATAAACCCAAAGACATTAACTCCGCTTGTCTAGCACTACAACTAATCAAAGAAAGGCTGGTCAAACCATCAGGGGTGGGAACAAGAGGGTCTAATCTGCAAACTGTGTAACTAGAGTTCCCATGCCTGTTTAAATTTTGACAGAGAGAGAGAGAGAGAGAGAGAGAGAGAGAGAGAGAGAGAGAGAGAGAGAGAGAGAGAGAGAGAGGTTTGATTGATTTCAGGCGCACAAAGGCCCTCACAGCTCATATTTCTCATCCACAAGGAACTGGTGTTTGTTTAATAAGCAACTGGTTCACAACTGGGCTTCAACTGTCTGACCACATCCTGGAACACGCTGTTGAATCACACTCAGACCCACACTGACATCTGCAGGTAATTGAAACAGGGCTTCTAGGACTGGATTCTAGACTCGGAATCTTCACTCAGCCTGTTCAGCTCATCACAGTTGCGTGTTAACCCATAAAACTTCAGTATCCTGAATGGCAATGAGTTCCCTTCAAAAAAATCTTCATTGTTTAAGTGTTTTCATAGAACAAATTAGCGCAGCATATAGAAAATGTGCTTGATTGCAAAGAAAACCCCACAGGCACAGCTGTCTCCACCTGGTGTAATTACGGCGACTTTTATTTTCACTTCAGACAGTTTCCCCCCTTCTCACATATTCTCCAAATGGCATGCAGTACATTCTTGTTACCTTATGGAAAAATTATTCCCAAAAATTTAAGCTTAAATCTGGAGTTATCCTAACTTAAACTCACATGCATCAAAGAGTTTAAACATACACACACATACACACACCATTTTACTGTAATAAATCTCTGCTAATCAGCTTGCTTATTTATACAGTCCATCAAAACTCTAAACCACCTATAAAAATAGGAAGAAAACAGATATTTCACAGAATCGAGCTGCTCTGCTCTGTCTAACGCATATGACTTTTCTAAAATGCCTTTCAACTGGGCAGAATGACAAAGTAATGTTTATTGGGTCAATTTATAATTACCGTATTAGCGACAATGGGATCTGTTACCAAGAGGCTCCTTTTACAACGACTGTCTTAGGAAAAGCCTGTTTTTCCAGACTTGTGAAATCAAGTGACTCATTCAACTTCTGAGGCAAAAATCAACGTATAAAGAAGGCCTTATTCTACACATTGAAAACACATACTCTGAAACGGCATCAGGGGTTTCTAGTGGTAGAAGAACAAGAAAGCAAGGATGACCGGGTATGGTTGTGTGCACCCCTAATCCTAGCAGTCAGGAGCTAGATGCAGGAGGATCGATCATGAGTACGAGGCTCTCCGGGGCTATATAAAAAGTCTCTACCTTAATACAACAAAACAAACAAAAGATTTTTTAAAGGCTGGGCCTGGTAGTCCACAACTTTAATGCTAGCACTCAAGTGGCACAGATGGGCAGTTATCTGTGAGCTTGAGGCCAGCCTAATGTACATAGTGAGTTCTAGGCCAGCCAGGGTGACAGAGTGAGACCCTGTCTCCAAAAAAAAAAAAAATACTTTAAAAAGAAAGAAAAGAAAAAGAGGGAGAGGGAAAAAGGAAATGAATACACACACACACACACACACACACACACACAGAGATAATTGCTAGCTTGAGGGCTCATTAATATATTCCATCAACAGGCACTCATAAATATGCAATTGCCCAATTTGGCAATGCGTTCCATTTCAAATGTTTATTGGTATATTTATTTCTGGTGCCCAGAATGCGTTTTCTTAAAGAAACGAAGTAATAGTGGTTAGAGTTGCAAGTGAGTTAGCAAAAGTCAGGATGCTGTGTGTTTGCGATGAGATGGGGGACAGTTGTGGCAGTAAGATGAAACATATGTTGGAATGATTTTCGCATTGGTTATTTCTCAGGGTTCTAGTTGTGCTCCATGAGGACATCATTACAGAAAGATAAGAAAGCAGGGCCTTTCAAAGCATTTTATATGCTAGTGTCTGATTTCTCTTGAGAATTTCCAACTTCTCTTACTTTTGATGAAGGCGCATAGTTTATGCACATAGACACTGCTGAAGGTTTTTTTATTTAAGAAATGGAAACCTAAATTTTGGAGAAAAGATAGGGGGGAGAACTGGCATGGAAAGTGAGCAGGAATTGAAAGTGGGCAGAGAGTAGAGAAGATATGTATTTAGATTCTACTCGTTGCCTCCATGTTGTCCTTCTTGTCTATTTTCAGCTAGTGGGTGGCAGGCTGCATTGGTGACTATGAGGACCAGGTAGTTCCACTATTTATTCATTCAACAAATGCTAAGTGAGTATTAACATAATGCAAAGAGTAAGTGATTCCAGGCTGAACAAGGTAGTCTTGGTCACTATCCTCACATATCTGGTCATCCAGTGTGGAGACAGACATGGAACAAATAGTGTCATTCCAACTAACGACTTCAAATCTCTTCCTGGCTACATGGAGTCGGAGGACTGAAAAAACAACAAGGAAAAAGAAAACCAAGCAAATAAACAAAAACTGACACCCGAAACTCCAGGTACTTGGGAGGTTGAGGCAGAAAGATCACCATAAAACAAATTAAAAGCCTGCATGGCCTCTGTAGTGAGATTTAAACCGGCTAGGGCTACACAGTAAGAATCTGGTTTTAAAAAGTGTTGAGCACCAGTCTGGGCTACAGAGCAAAATCACATCTTCAAAATAAAGAAAAATAAATCGGGGTGGGGGGAGCCAGGCATGGTAGCACAAGCCTGTAATGTAACCCCAGTATTTGAGAAGTAGAAGCAAATGGATCAGGAGTTCAAGCACAGCCTTGGCTACATAAGGTCCTATCTAAACCACACACACAATTAAAGAAGAAAAAAGAAAAGAGCACGTAAGGTAAGTGTCATAAAAGGGGAAGCCAGATCTCGGTTTGCCAAGCCAGATCTTGGATTGCCTCGTGGCATCCCCATGAGAAATAGCTTAGACTAGCCGTCTGGAGACAGCGGAGGTAGGGCCTGATAACACCAGTTGGAGCCAGGACAGACCAACAGTTCTCCAACTGACTTAACTGATAAGTTAAGATCAGTTGTATGGGGCCCTGAACAAAAGAACCATCCCGCTTCCACACAGAGTAAGGAGGAAAATGAACAATTGTTATTTTTAAGTCTCTCCCACTTTTTGGGGGGGGGGGCAACATAAGCTATATTATAATAGCACATACAAGCTGTGCATGATGGTTCAGACCTGTAATCCTAGTCTTTTGGGAGGCTGAGACAACAGGATTTTTTTTTAATGAATAATATTTTATTGTGCATCATTTTTAAAAGTTCATCTTCCACTATGACCACTTGAGAGATTTTTTTTTTATTTTCACTTCTTTTTTGCAACATATTTTTATTGATTGTTTGGGAATTGCACATAATACACCTCAATCATACTCACTTCGCAGTCCCTCCGAGGTCTGCTCCCCACTCCTCCATGCCTGCCCCCTCCCAAAAGAAGAAAAAAATATACCGATTCCAATTTGTGTTGCCGATATATTCACTGGAGCATGGTCAAACTCCCAGTGGCCAGCCGCTTAAAGATAACTGAGTCCTTCCCCACCCCCACTCCTGCCAGAAGCCATATCACCCTGAATGGGCCTGATCTCCGAAGCCAAGCAGGGTTGGGCTTGGTTAATACTTGGATAGGAGACAGCAGGATTTTTTAGAGGCCAGCCTGAGCCACGTTGCAGGCTAGATGGGGCTACGGGAGTGAGATTCTTTTTCAAAAACAACGCCGCCCCCCCCCCCATGCCCAAATAAATAGGCAACTCATTATTAAAATTTTGGGGAGAAAAAAATATACGGATACATTTTTTGTACATGCAAACTTTCTCTGTAAGCATGCACAAGAAACGGAAAACAATTGCTTCTGGGGAGAAAGGAGCTGTGGTAGATGGGAAAGTGGCAGGGAATTCATTTAGAATTTTGAAGCATCTGAATTTATATCCAATGAATGAATGATATCTATTCTTTTTAATCAGGTCTTTCTAGAAACCTCGAATAATTTCTGGGGGAAAATAGGAACTCATAAACTGGTATGAGGTTTTGTAGGTTGGAGGCATGGTTTAAACAGTGCCTATAAAAATATGTAAATACATGTGCAATTCACAGACTATCCTTCTGAGGATCTGCCAGAGGCTGTTAGCGTTGGTTGCTTCTGAGGAAAGATATATTACACCCTTTTCCCAGTTTGATTTTAATTTTAAAATTTAAATATATGTTTTATTAATTCCTTCAGAATTTCATACATGCAAACAATGCATTTCGGTCATATTCACCTCCAGTCTTCCCCCTGAACTTCTCTCAGGTCTGCCTTTCCGCACTCCCCACCTCCACCTTCGTGCCCTCTTCTTTTCACTTTGGGCTGCCCATAGAGCTCTGAGTGTCCGGTGTCCACTAGGGTGCAGTCGACCTAGTAGGGACCGCACCCTTCAAGAAAATTGCGTCTCCCTCCCCCAGAAGCCATCAGTTGTCAGTAGTACCCCGGCTAGGAGTGGGGGCTCACAAGCACCGCCCCCCAGCTGATGGAAATTCACTGGTTTGTTGTGCGAGTTTTGTGCAGCCAAGCAGGGGCATTTTTAAATATGCCCTGAACTTGTGTTATCTTTCCAAAAAGGAAGATGAGTGGAAATGCACACCTTTTGACCTAGCAATTTAGAATCTCTCCTAGACATGTTAGTACATAGTTGTAATCTCAGCTACTTGGGCTGAGGCAGGAGAATCAGAAGTTGGGGTTCAGCCTCTGAGACACAGTGAGAGTACATGCTCCCCCAAATGTTTCGGACAGAAATACAGAAAGAAACAAAGGAAAAGATATAAGATCCTTTAGTTATATACACTAATACATTGCTTTAAAAAAAAAAACATCTAATGGGGCAAGTGAGGTGGCTCAGTGGGTAAGGACATTTGCCACCAAGGCTGATGACCTCCGTAAATCCTCAAGACCACATGGTGTAAGGAGAGAACTAACTCCCTCAGCTTGTCTTTTGACCTCCACAGACATACTGTGGCATTCTCAACCATGCACACACACATGGAAAAGTAGGCAATAAATGTAAAAAATCTAAACGACTATCAATTCAGAATTTATTAAAAATGTGGAACGTTTATAAAAAGAGAATACTATACAGATGTGGAAAATGAACCCATAATCCACCACCTTGCTCAACATAAAATATACTTTTGTTTTGCCCTGGCTGTTGTGGAACTCAATATGTAGAGCAGGCTAGCCTGGAACTCATAACTATCCACCTGCCTCTGCCTCCAGAATGCTGGGAATAAAGGGGTGCACCACATCTGGCTAACGCAGAATATTCTTGAACTTTCAATGAACACCCCTTCTAGTTATTCATTCTCTAGGAATGATTGCAAACTGAATAAATCCTCCTGCCTCAGCTTTCCACGTGCTGGGATTACAAGTACATGCCACCATACATGGCAGAAATCCTAGAATTCTTCACCCTTTAGAACAAACACTTCAAAAAATTTAAGCTAGGCATGGTGTTCAGCCCTGTAATTTCAGTGCATAGGAAGATGGAGCAGGAAGATTTCAGTGTAAAGCCAGCCTGGGCTACACAGCAAGTTTGTGAGTGGCCTGGTGTATGTGCCAAGACTCTGTCTTAAAAACTTCAAAAAATGATTTAAAATGTGCATGAGAAACCATCTCAAATGTGTTGATATATGTGTAGAACAAAGAAATTATGTACATAAATCAAACTATCATACTGTTTGTAAAAAGAATGTGAGCGGAGGGAAGCTTAACTTCAACATTTTTTATGATTTGAACTTTTTCTCTTGAGTTTCCCCCCTTAATTTAAAAATGAATTAAAATGAATATAGAATAAAAGAATGTTTTGAGACAGAGTCTTGCTATATACGCCAGACTGACCTTAAACTCCCAATCCTCCTGCCTCAGCTTTCCACGTGCTGGGATTACAAGTACATGCCACCACAAATGGCAGAAATCCTAGAATTCCTGATCCTTCACCAAGAAACACAGTCCCCTGTCTTTTCAGAACTCCCCAGGTCCCAAAGGGAGGCAAGTTCCTAGAGGGCAGGTTCACCCCACTTAGATTTCAGTGACCCTAGTCATCAGAGGAGGTAGGGTGAAAATTCTCTGGGCCCAGAGCATCAGGCAGGCCTCAGAAACTTGATCAGATTTTTTTCCTCTGAGGAATCCATTCTGACCTTAGCTCTCCTTTAATCAGAGAGATAAGTAAGCAAAGCCCCGAAGGGCTTTTCAGGCCCCTATCCCCTAAGCCTCATGCAAGTTCCCACTGGTCCTTGAAGACAGGATGGGGTTGTTTTCCAAGAAGTTAAAGGTGAGGCAACCAGACCTTTTTTACCATACTTTACAGAGGAAAGAGTAGAGTCCCCAAAAGAAAATCCAAAGAAATTACCCCAAAAAGAGCATTCCACGCAGATTAAACAACTCCTCACATTTCCACATACCAACACGATCCCCTGTGTTCCTGTATCAAAGTTCTTATGGATATCTATCCGTACGATTTGGGCCATATCTGAGTATCGCTTAGAACCATTGCTTCCCTAGCACGTTTCTTTAGATCAGCTTTTTCTCTGCTATTTATTTTTAAAACACAGGTCTTTAGAAATCTTATTTTCTACATTTATTTCAGTAGAAAACCATATCATTCACAGAAATGGAAAATCAGTATCAGATACCAGAGAGAGAAAGAGAACATTCATAAATATTACCTAAGATGGAACTCCTTGACAAAGCCTCCTCCTGCAAGTTCTCCTCAGAGATGGCTGGAAGGCGGGCCACCAATGCTCCTCCTAGGGGTTATAAAGTCTGGGAAATACTTTCCAGGAGATTCTGTTTCAGCTTCTCCTATAGGTTAACAGTCCCCTGTGATTTTCTTTAGCCCCGCCTATAAGTGAGAGTGACATTCTTTCAGCTCCCTCTATAGGTTACAGTGTTATAGGTTAGCCAGCAGTTTTATTGAGTGACTATTCTTTTTCAGATACAGCGCTAACTGCTTGGGATGCAGGAGAAAAGGGGAAATAAACTGTAATCAATCACAGATCGAGAAAGGTGAGATGGGTGTGATTAGAAGATATCCAACACGGACAACCCACACAGTCTCCGTTTTCTGGGCCCATCTATTTAAACGATGACCAAAAGCACACCGGCAGAAATGTCTCAGGGACTTCCAAATGATCAGATACAATGGGAAATTATCAGTCCAGATGTTAATTGACCGTGCTAGTCAATCCCTCCTCTGCTTCACAGACGCAGTTGGCTGCATTTTTTTCTCCTGCCTCCCTGCCACCCTCTCTTCTCTTTAACCAGACGCCTAAATGTTGATGATTGCCAGGATTTTCACCCTGCCTTCTCCTCCTGACCTCCCCTGCTGAAGTCTGCGCACATAGCTTGCATCTACACAGTAAGTTAGACTCCCAGAGCCTAAACACACAAAGCTGGTCCCTCTCCAGTCTCATTTTCAGCGTGATAGCGTTTTCTTCTAGTTCTGTAATGGAGCTTTGTTCAGCCTATGTCTAGCTCCATCTACCTGAGTCCTGTTTCTATTCCAAGTTTGTTCCAGATTCAATCTCAAGCCACCGAGATACGCCATTTGGGGAAGCAGTAGACTAAAGATTCAGCTGCAGCCTTCTGGGCACCATCTCAGAAGCCTTCTGGAACCACAGCCTTTGCTTTTTGTGCCCCAACACATCTACTTGGTCTCTTTGCCTTATTGTTTTTTTAATTAGATAAGGTCTATATTTGGGCCTGGTAGCACAAACCTGTAATCCCAGCACCTGGGAGGCTGAGACAGGAGGAACTCAATTCTGGGCCAGCTTGGGCTCTGGCCAGAAAAAAAAAATGTATCTCAAGGAAACTAACAAACAACAGAAAGAAAATTTGAGCTGTAAACAGCCAGACATAAATTAAAAGGAACTTGTGGGTGTGTGGGTTGATCACCCCAGAATTTAAAATGAACTGGGTGTTTTTTCAGACCCTCTTCCCTTTTTCTTCCTTCTGTAGGAACACCAATGCAGGGAGCCACAAAGGGTTAGTTCTAGGAGGGCATTCTTCTGAAGAAGTTCAGGTGACGGTTGGCAAGGCAGGAAACTGGTTCCACACAGTAGGAAGGAATACATTAGTTTGGGGATAAAAGGATCACATGTCTAACTGCCGGAAAAATGGAGTTAGAGATGTTTAGTGGGGACCGGGGAATGACTCTTGTGATGGTGAATTGGAATCAGAGGTACTAGTATGAACTCAGGATTTTTTTTTTTCTTTTGAGACAGGTTCTAAAGAACCTAGACTGGCCTGGAATTCAAAATCCTCCACCTTAGTCCCTTGAAGTGTGCTCCACAACAGAACTCATGATTTTGAATAGACAGATATACATGTCTGCACATGTCTGTTTATGTGGCATACATATGCATGTATTATGTGTTCTCAGGCCCCTGAACAATTATGCCCTGGTGGCAACCATGATACCTAGTGTCCTTACCTTAGTTTTTAACATCATTCTTTAAATGAATCAGGTTCCTTGGAGAAATAGCTGATCCCAGGGGCTGGGACAAAGAAAGTATGAATCTGGGCTATCTTGTAACCAACAGTTAAAAACAGCAACAACACTCACTAACAGTGTACGGCAAAAGGCCGCAGAAGGGGCTAGAGAGATGGCTGAATGCTTAAGAGTACTGGCTGTTCTTCCAAAGGACCTGGGTTTTGTTGCCAGCACCAACACTGGGCAGCTGCTCACAACCACCTAGAACTCCAGCTCCAGGGGATCCATGTTTTCCTTTGGCCTCTGCAGGCACCCACACACATTTGGTGTATACACACACACACACACACACACACACACACACACACACACGTAAATAAATCTGTCTTTTTATTTAAGGAACACAGGAACATGCTCAGAGTGTTTGCTCTGTCCAAATCAACAACCAAAGTAATGGTGATGGATGAAAATACACCAAGTAAAAGAGAAGCCAGTGAGTCTACACTGACACGAATAGACTGTGGATGGGGAAATTCTCTTTCAGAGTGCAGTACCAGTTAACAAATGTTGGAGGAATGACAGAAGCAGAGCCACCCACAGGCAGCCACTATGCCGTCAGGCCAGAAAGAACATGGATACTCAAACAGGCAAAACTGGAACAGGTCCTCAGATTTAACGATCATTTTGATAGCTGTAATGGGAGTGAATGGGTGGAATGTTTTTATCTTTAGGAAAGTTCATTTAATGGTAATGGAGTATCATGTCTATAACTTATTC
Organism: Peromyscus maniculatus bairdii; assembly: GCF_049852395.1. NCBI lineage: Eukaryota > Metazoa > Chordata > Mammalia > Rodentia > Cricetidae > Peromyscus > Peromyscus maniculatus. Next base: position 21,708,633 of record NC_134875.1, on the reverse strand, counting down.
CTGCACAGCTCAGAAGTTACACACACACACACACACACACACACACACACACACACACACACACACACACACACACGGGGGGGGGGGGGGTGCCGCGGGCGGCGCGGCGCGGGCAGACAGACAGACAGAGACAGACAGGGGGAGGATGAAGGGACATCCATTTAGAAAGAGTGGTAAATCAAGTGTGGTTCAACATTAAAAACTGGGAACTGAGGTAAAGAGTATATGGAACATCTTTGGGTGTTTTTGCAATTTTTCTGGACTTATGAAATTATTTCAAAATGTAAAGTCATTTAAAAGTAAGTCATCTATCTCTTCAAAAATACTGAAAATAAAATTAAGTGTTTATAATATGAATCATGAACTAAAGTCTTTATTTTTGCCTGTTTATAGAAGTTTATTAATAGGTTTTTTAAAAGATAAACCGAAAGCAAGCAAGAAATATGTAACTATGGCAAACGCCATCTAAACAGTTAAATGTGACGAAATACTCTCGGAAAATAGACAGATCATGTGGAGAGGTTTCTTCTCTGCTGGGTCAGCCAGCTTGAACTTGACTATAGCTATCCATTTGTTCTTCTGTGTGCAGAAGAGCCTTTTACTCAAAACTTGACCTACTCCCAGAAACAGAGAACAAGCTCCTGGGATATGGCAAGAGAAAATAATTATCAACAGGAATAATAGAGGCAGACTTGTAAAATATTGTCTTTTTATACATGTATATATGCTTTATTAAATTCACATTCTTAAGAGATACACGAGGTCAACATTTCACAAAACTTTCTATTATTCCAAAAGCAGTTATCATAAAACAGTGATTTATAAGTCCTTCAAGCAAAACCAGTATCTATAGGATTTTGTTATGGTTTCATTTCTTGTACTAGTTTTCAAATAGAAGCTTAAAATATATGATATAATATGAGAATAGGAAGAAAGAATTTTACTCTGTAACAATAACTACACTGCAAATATTAGACTTTATATAAAAATAAAGGGGTACTGTCAACAAAGCTCCTCTGTGAATTAGCAAATTACCTATCTCTTATTTCCAAATAATCTCTGCACAAATTTAGCTTTCTAGTCCATTGAAACAATATAGAGGTGACCAATAACAAAAGGTTAGTTTACAGAGGAAAAGACCGTGGAAAGGTGTTTGTGGGGAGAAGGGGGTTCCCAAGGAGGGGCGGGAGTGAGAGTACTCAGAATGAACTGTATACATGTATGGCATGACAATTAAAACATTTCATTAAGTTCACTAATGAAAGAGTTGGCCTGAAACAGGAAAGTCAATCCCCTGCCTCTTTGCTCTCATCATACCATTGGGAGAATTTCAATTTTCTGCCCCAGCTTTACCTTAGCACTGCATTTTTAACATGTTGAAATATCATCACATTTCAAAGATTATTTCTTAACAGTCCTAAATTTGGACCCTAAATTTGAACTCAAAAGTGTCCCTTTAAGGAAATAAGACAGAAGAGGGAAGGCAGACATATCTGAAAGACAAAGCCGTTTCTTATGATTATGAAGGCGAAGCCTTTGAACACGGTTCATTAACAGAGTGGATATACCAAGTGCCATCAAAGGAACGTTTCTTTCAAATGGCACACGAGGGGACGATTCTTCTAACAGCACATTTATGTTAGGTTTGAAGGATTATGAGCTTTTCACAGGCTAAAGCAACATGGGAACTAAAGCTTCCATTAATAGCCGGTATGACAGTGATTACAATGTAAACTTAAGAGCAGACCCGAGTCTAGAATGGAACTGCGGCAAGCTAAGCGATGCTCTTTAATGATTAGAAGAGGTTTTGCTTCAAGCAAGCTGATTTCTCGTCTGTGAATGCCTTCAAACCACCTCCAAGGATCTTAGATTTCAAAAGACTTACGTTTAATCACTTTCTGTTTGTTTCTTACATCCACTTAGGAATAGACTATCACAATTCTAGCAGGTACACGTGAATATTAAACAAATAGTCCACCCGCTGTATTGAACATTAAGAGAAATCGAACAACACAGACATCCTACGTAGTGTAATAAGTAATAGACAATGTCACACTAGATCACACTTGGACTTCTTAACTATTTAGTCAGGAGTCTCCTCCTGTGAAAATGACAGAGCATATGTTACGTCACACTGCATATACACTGCTTAGAGCTGGAAGCAGAGGGCACAGTAGCACTGACCCTTCCAGCGCCTCAAGGCTTCCTTACAGATACTCAACTGCCCTCTATAGGGCACCAAGAACAAGAACTGGGTTTGGACTCTAGCACAACACAGTAACCAAAAAAAAAAAAAAAAAAAAAAGAAAGAAAGAAAAGAAAAGAAAGGAAAAAAAAGAAAAACCCCACCAGGCACCACATGACAAAACAAACTGAATGACAAGAAGGAATCAGGGAAAAGTCAAACTACATACAGAAAGCTTCCATTTCCACAAGACCTTATGATATACGTCCCCTACAGCACGGCAAGGTACCCCAAGGCACCTAAGGCCTCATACCACTACCCGAGACCCTGACAGCTTCATGGACGCTTGCTTTGTACAGTGCTTTGTGCAAATAACTATTCGTTCATTTGGAGATGCTCCACACATCTGGTCAAGGCAGGGATTTCTTCTCCTTGATAACACCACCTAGAAATATCAACAATATTTTATATATTCCTTAGGGCACCAGGGTTGGGGAGGGGGTGAGAAATAGCAACTGTGGTAGCAACAGTCCTAAGGACCTGAGGTGATGAGTGCAGGCATCCTGTAAGTCCGGTTACATTCTCCACTCTACACCAGTCTTTACTGCATACATTCCAACAGCAAAGAAGCAATGAGGGAGTGATGGAAGCGACTATGAGTTTCTTCCCTCGGTGAGAAATGGCAAGGGAGCAGCTCACACAGGGAAGGGAAACACGATGATATACTTTAAGCTGATGCAGAACAACAAAAGTTTGACATAATCCAAAGCAATTTGAATATTACTGTGAAATAAAGAGATGGGAAAGGATGGAGTCAACAGAGAATTTTTATAAATCTCTCAAGCAAGAGAATTTCTGATCACCTCTAATATGTCACTGCTGGGGAAAGAACAATCAGAAGATACCATTAGTGCCCCTCTTAAATGCTTGAAAATAGGTGCTCTTTGAGGCACTAAGAAAAAAAAATCCCCCAAGCAACCAAAACTGTGTATTTGAGATTTAGTCATCAAACGCAAAATGAGATCAGCCCAAACAGATGTTAGTAAGGTGACTATGCTTGCAAATTGAACTTTAGAGGACAGAGATGCCCAGAAATAGGAGCATCGGAATGGTTGCAATCTGCCCAACTTTAATCCCCATCGTGGATCAAAGTTCTCTGCATTCCTCACTGAATGTTTTATGTGGGAACTAGTTAAAACACTGAATCAGAAATGGGTAAGTCACTTGGGTGAGAGATCATCCATCAAGATGAGCGAGGAGCATGAATTGGAGCATGCTACTGGAGACTCTGCGGGAGCGCTGCCTGTAGCCAGTGAGTCTGAGGACAAGCCACTGCTGACACTACTGCCATCCAAAACATCTGAACTGAGGACAAAGCAAAAAGAATTATAAGCGAATGCATGTATCAGGGTCAACATAACATGCAATGACATGATTTCAAGGACGCACACATCAGTACAGCATTGGTAAATAATAAGAAGCATAAAGGCCATAGCAATGAAATGCATAATGGACTATGTTGTGGAACCTATGAAATTATAAAACCACGGTAACCTAGAGTAAGACTCAAAACATTCTGGATAATTTGATCATCCCCTTGGAGGCACCTGACTATGTAACATATGGTAAGTGTTCCTCTTGACATGCCATGGTTATTGGGAAGGGGGGTGGTGGTTCCTGACCTTCTGCCTAAAAGATTTCTGTCCTCATATTTATCTTCTTACTTTTCCAGAGCCTTTCGAGCAAGAATAACTGAGGTTTATCAAGGTACCATTTCTTAAACTAGCTTAAGTGTGTCTTCAGACATATTACTCCTCCCCTTGAGGACAGTCTTTCAACTGCCCTAAAACTGACCATTTTGTTTGCCCACTCCCAAGAGGCTTCAGTGCAAACATTCAAATCATTTCCTCCTCTAATTATATGCCTTTCCTAGTCTTCTCAGTTTAGGAAATCTTAATGCTGTTTCCTTTCAGATCCAAAGCTCTCCCTGCTTTCTGGAAGACTCCTTTTTCTCACATCCTTCAGTTGGTCCCCAGTTAAGCTTCTAAAACCGTCTCTCCTCATAGTTCCCATCGCATCTCTTTAATCCCAACAACTGGCCTCTGTAGCTAGAGTTTTCCTGCCTTGCCCACAGTCAGGACAAATCTTTGTCACCCACCAGTCCCACAGCCGCTCAGACCCAACCAAGTAAACACAGAGACTTATATTGCTTACAAACTGTATGGCAGTGGCAGGCTTCTTGCTAACTGTTCTTATAGCTTAAATTAATCCATTTCCACAAATCTATACCTTGCCACATGGCTCGTGGCTTACCGGCATTTTCACATCTTCCTTGTCCTGGTGGCTGCTGCAGGCAGTGACTCCTTCTGCCTTCCTGTTCTTTTATTTCTCCTCTCTGTTAGTCCTGCCTATACTTCCTGCCACAGCCAAATGGGTTTTATTTATTGACCAATCAGAACAACTTGACATACAGACCATCCCACAGCACAGCCAAGTGCAGACTATCTCAGACACCTGCACTCAGGCCCCTGGTCCTAATCATCCTCTATGCGGACCTGCTGGATAAAGCCACGAGGAACCCGAGAACGGGCTCCCACAGCACATACAGAACATCCCACAGCAGGCTTCTGTTCTCATCCTCCCACTTAAACTGATTTGGATACCGAGCACCTCTATAAGCCAGCCCAGAGATACATTTTCCACCCAGCTCAGATGCTCAGTGTTCCCAGAAATCAATCTGGCCTGCCTCAAAAGCCTGGCTTCTTCATCCTTTACATGGAACCGAGAATCTCTGCTTGACATCAAGCCACCTTTTTTGCTTCAGTTCCCAGGGGTCATGGATCTATGCTCTATATTTGCCTTGAATTTACTCATTCACTTATTCTAAGTATAGAAAGTATGTAGCTATTTGAAGGACAATGGTATGAAGAACAGACAAGGTCCCCAGCCTCAATGAATATACAGGATAGTGGAGGAGACAGAGATTTAAATAATCAGGCTCATAAAACAACAATTAAACTTTGTGATGTGAGCAATAAAGGGAAGGAATGGGGGGGTGCTATGAGAGGCTGACACATGGGTAACCTGATCTAACCTGGAGGAACTGTGAAAGGATTCTCAGAGGTGAGATTTGATTTTGATGGGAAAGATCAGTAGGCATTAACTCGGGAAGGTGTAGGAAGAAGCAAGGACACTTCTGGGAATTCAAAACAGAGAAGTAAAGAGACAGTATAGAGTCCAGAAAACATAGTAAGAGCCAAACTGCAGGAGTAGTCCGGCAATTTAAGTTTACCCAGACACTTTTTTTATTTTTTGAAATGGAAGAAAAACATAAATTAGAGAAGGAATTATGACTCAAGGAAATACAGGTTCTAGTCTGTCACTAGCTCCTTTGCAAAACCCCATTTTGTTCTAATGCAGGCAATCGAAATGCTATGTCTTTAATATTATTTTTGTAGGTTTCCGAGCTGATGGGTTTCCATTGCAGAGCAGTTTATAGTATATTTGTAAGTCTCAGGCCTCCACCGTCCCTCTGAAGGGCATCTTTTCCTCTCCCACCTTTCTACTCCTATTTTTTTTTAAATGCCATTTAGGGATGGGACCCAGGCCCTCACACACGGCTGGGCAAGCATGTTACCCCTGGAGCTACACCACAGTCCCCTCTGTCATCTCTTTCTATTGCCTGGAGGCTGCTTTTAGGTGGAGACAGATTACAAATAGGTTTTGGAAAAGCAACAATGAAAAATGGAAACAGTAGATCCCACATTGCTTCTACACTATGCACACTGCCGTCAACTGCATCATTAATAATACCACTTTTAAGGAAGAAGTCTGGAAAACTTAGTTGGCTCTGATATTTGTTCAACCACATGGCAAATGGTCCAAAAATATGAATTATTCAACAACTGAAAAAAAAGTTACACAGATAATCCAAGACACTGGAAAATCAAAAGGACCTTTCTATTTGCCTTTGGAACATACATGAATTTTCCTGTGTAGCTTTTCGCCTAGACTAATATTAAAATGAATTGACTTTCCTGAAGCACATATTGGCTGGGCAGCACAGGGGCATGCTCTATGCCATTTGGCAGGAAGAAAGAGACTTCGATTTTACCATTTGGCCACCATGCAGATAATCTGAAGATAAATAAGGAATTCTTTATTGTAAGCACCAGAATGACAGGGAGCCCAGGATTAGAAGATTTCATCTGTAACAAGACCTGCTTGCTCGCTTAGGTGACTCTTGAAGTCATTCCAAAACACAAAGTAAGACTGTGCAGTAAAATGTTTTTCTAAACATTGTTGATACTTAAGAGAAAAAAGATGACAGAGATATTACCAATTAGAAAAAAAATAAAAGTGAACATTTCAAAATGTCTTCTTCACCATTACACAGAGGGCACATGTCATATCACCCCATCTATGTAGAATGGGACTTGTGTAACTGTATAATCCACAGAGATTACTGTGTGAAAGTAATTTTTATTGATCACCATCACATCTTATACCGGAGCTTCTAAAAGCAACAGAGTCTGGTCCAATTTGAGTTCTTATTTTCTCGTATAACATCTGATAAGAGTGCTAATGATAACTAGAGGCCAGAAGCCAGACAATCATAGGAAAGCAAAGATAACTGAGACTAGACACAAGACTATCTGAATTGAAAGTTAAATGACCCACACATGCCACTATTATATACATACATATTAAAAATAAGCTAGTGGGTCTGCTGATACGGCTCAGTGGGTGAGAGCACTTGCTGCCAAGCCTGATGACCTGAGTTCAAAGAACAGAACCAATTCCTGAAAGTTGTCCTCTGATCTCCACATGTGCATGCCCTCACAAATAAATAAACAATTATAGAAAAATAATCCTCTAGGCATGGTGACACATGCCCGTAGTCCCAGAATTTTAGAGGCAGAAGCAGGAGCATCAGGAGTTCAAGGTCGTCCTTGGCTACATCATGAGTTTAAGGCTAGCTTTGGATACAGAATAAAAATTCTGCCTCAAAAAGCAAAAGAAAAATATTAAAAATAATAATGATAGCTAAAGTGTGATAGCACATGCCTATAGACCCAGAACTCATGAGGCTACACTGGGATACATGCTGAATTTTAGGCCAGTCTGGACTATATAATGAGAAGACACAAAGTATAAATCTAAGTCAAGCTATTAAAATTAACCATCACATTAAACACTGATGCACTTTTACAGGCAAAACAGGTATTCACTGTTCATCTTCACTCCGGGCTAGGGACCCTGAAAGAATCTTCGTTTGCTTTGCACTGCTGCAGACACACACAGTCCTATCCCAGCCGAGTAAGGAACAGAAGGGCAGCACCCCACAGCACAGAAGGGAAGTTCTTTTTTTTTTTTTGTTTTTTTTTTTTGGTTTTTCGAGACAGGGTTTCTCTGTGTAGCTTTGCGCCTTTCCTGGAACTCACTTGGTAGCCCAGGCTGGCCTCGAACTCACAGAGATCCGCCTGGCTCTGCCTCCCAAGTGCTGGGATTAAAGGCGTGAGCCACCACTATATGAAAAACAAAAACCAACCAACCAAAGAACTGAAGTACCAACTAAGGCAGACTTCTGAATTACGCTCCAACTCTTGATGTTCACACATACTAAATGTAAAATGACGTAATCCCAGCTTTGTAGTGGCAATGGTCCCCACATTCTGTTGACAGTGATTTCAGGACTTTTTTAGGGGAAAAAAGGAAATAAAACATATGCTCAAATGGACACAAACCCTAAATGGGCTCACATCAGTGTTCTAACTTAATTTATACTTCAAAGATGTCAGATTTGAAAGATTATTAGCTAGCACATAAACTTTAAGGGCTGTAAAATGTATCTTTTCCTTCTCTTTGCGGGATGGGACAGGGAAAAAAGAAAAGTTTAAAAAGCTGAGATCATAACTGCCAGTTATCAGATCTCTGAGCCACTCTCCAACAGGTAGCAAAAGAAAGGTTGCTCCCTTCCCATCTTCAGCAACAGAAATCAGGGCACAGGTGGTTCCTATCTCTGGCCCCCCTTCTAAGACTATGGCTGTATGATTTTGACCAATAGAACTGCATTAAGAGACAGAAGTTTCTGTAAAAGCAGAATCCAGATTCATTATTAAGAGTAACTCACAAAAATTCTTCCCTGTAGACATAAGTGTCAGCATCCTTAGTATATAATGTGTCCTGCAGATCTTAACACAATTTCAAGCGTTAAGATCCTTTGAGATGCCCCAAATTCATCTAAAAATGTTACTTAAGAGTTAAATAAGTAACTTTTTTTTTTTGGTTTTTCAAGACAGGGTTTCTCTGTGTGGTTTTGGTGCCTGTCCTGGATCTCACTCTGTAGACTAGGCTGGCCTTGAACTCACAGAGATCCGCCAGGTTCTGCCACCTAAGTGCTGGGATTAAAAGCATGCGCCACCACCACCCCTAGCCCCCCCCCCCCCCGCTAATTAACTACCTTTTGAAAGACTTGTGTGTGCATGTGTGCATGTGTGCATGCATGTGTGTGCATATGAATATTCATGTCTGTCATTGCTCATGTAGAGACCAGAGGAGGCCAGAGTGGGATGTTGGGTCTCTCTTGGCCTTCTCTTTTGAGACAGGATCTCTCACTGAACTCAGGGCTTCCAGTTTTCTCAGCTATGCCAGCTCATCAGCAAGCTCCAGTGATGCACCTAATTCTTCCCTCAACCCCCAGGACTGAAGTGACAGGTGTGTGTGGCCATGCCTGGCTTTTCTGTAGGTGCTGCAGATCTGAACTGGGGTGCTCATGTTTGCACAGTGAGTGCCATTGTCCCAGTTATTGGTTTTGTTTTGCCTGGGGGAAAGGGTCTCACCCTGTAGCTCAGACTGACCCCAAACTCCTAGGCTCTTGGATCCTTTCAACTCAGCATCCATTCAGTTTGGGGTTCATTTAGCATTAATGTCTGTGGCTCCAGGACTCTCGCAGCAACTACAGGTTCACTCCTGGTTTATAAGAGCAACTCAAGTTCCACGACAGCATGCATAGCCAGCTAAGGCTGTGCTGGCTAAAGATGAGTGCCAGACAAGGAAAGAGGACCACAAATAAATACTGTGCCCTTTCCTTTTTTCTTCTTTTGTTTGGCTGTGGCCACGTGCATGCTAGAGAAGTGCTCTGTCACTGGGCTATACCTTCTTCTGGTTTTCTTTTGCTTGATACAGCATTCCTATATAGTTCAGGCTAACCTGTTTCACTATGTAGCCTAGGCTGGCCTCCACCATGGCAATCTGCCTCAGGCTTCATTGTGCTAGGACTACAGGAATGTGCTACTACCACAACCTGCTCCCTGTCCTTGCTTTCTAATTTGCATGAACATCTTTTGATATTTTGTGGCAATGTAAAAAAAAAGACAAAAAATATAAATATATATATATAAATCTCATCATGCATTTTTTTTGCCATGCTGGAGGTGGAACACAGAGCCTTGTACAAGCTAAACATGCTTTCTACCACTAAGCTACACACCCAGCTCCTCATTTCCCTTATTTTCTGCTTGGCAAAATGTTGTGAACTTTTTCCCTATTGGATCACTTGATAAATAACTGGGTAAGCAAATCTATTTATAGTCATGTGCCTATACTCACACTTTACCAAAAAAGCCACATGCAGTGTGCACCAGGTATATAGTTTCATCCACTAGTCCTCTTGACAAGCTTCATGAATTACTCTTTGCAATCTCTACATACCCGGGAAGACACACTGTACCAAAATTAGCAATTGAGCTACCAAGGACACACAGAGACAGTGGAAGATACAAATAGGACCAATCTAAAAGGCATTCCAACAGTACCAGTCAGCAAGCCTCATGAATGACAATAAGCTAGGACTTGCTCACCCAGAAGTGCAAGTTATCTTCAACAAAATGATACACATGCAATTTGGGAAGAAGAAATTGTCAACTGTTAGAGCAGTGAGTGGCTTTTATATTCTTTCCATTTAGAGGGTTCTATTTTATTCTATTTTTAAAGTGAATGCCCTTGTGAATTTTTTAAAAAAGGACTCTCAGCTATAAAACCCAGGGATTGAAAAGTTCTACAAGGTGTTACACAATTGTATATAGAATATGGGTACTCAGCAAGTTGACGGGAATATTCTGAAAGATTTCAAAATATTATCTAGGAACTGCTACTATGCCTTCCTCCCAGATGTCTGTCGGCATCCAATTGCTCAACTTCAAGAATCGGAAAAAAAGTCAATTCTCTCATAAATCACTGAAAACCCTTACGTTAGACCTAAGCTAGAATGAGAAAGATCATCAGTCATGTGACCTGGATCGTAAGAATTAGTAACTACTACTATCAAAAAACTGCACATTTAAGCGGGGGTTGATGGTATATGCCCATGGTCCCAGTGCTCAGGAGGCTTAAGCAGGAGGGGTGTAAGTTCTGGGTCAGTCTGGATTACATAGTGAGCTTGAGGTGAGCCTGGACTATATAGTATAACTATGTTTCAAAATGCAATGAGAAACTGCAGCCTTAATTAGCATTGTGATTGACTATTACAAATTTTCTGAAAAGATTTTATCACAATAGATCACATTACCTAGCAAATACCACAGGTATAATGTTTTGAATATGAAATGTGCCCTACCAGCTCATGTGTTGAATGCTTGGTCGCCTGGGTAGTGGCACTATTTTGGGTGGTGGCAGAAACTTTAGGAGAAGGAACCCATCTGAAGCAAGGAAGCTATTGGGAGCACGAACATGAAAGTCATACCTTATCCCTAGTCCCTTCTTTGCTTTCTGCTTCCTGGCTTCCATGAGGGCAGGAGCCCCTGACAGATATTCCTACTGCCATGATGACCTGCATCAGCACAGGCCCAGAATCAAGGGAGCCTGAGAACTACAGACTGGACCTTCTGAAACCATGAGCTGAATGAAATCCTCCTCCCCTTGCTCATGCCAGGGATTTTGTCCTAGGGGTACACATAGCTAAGAGAATGCAGCCATCTCTCAGAAGTCAAAAGCATGGGACATGAGATGCAAGCAGAGCAGTTATAATTACTATGCGTTTTTTCCATAGCAACCCACAGGCTTTCTCACACCAGTCGGCTGATGACACTAACACAGTCCTATCCCATCCCTATCTATTGAGAAAGTCTGACCTCACAGAGGCTGAGAAAAAAAAATAAATGTGCAAAAAGGATACACGTACTTCCAAAGAAGTACTTGGGACTTTCAGAGGACCTGGTCATTCAAAACCATCTACACCTCTGTGAAGATTTGCCCTATGTGAGCATGGATTACATTTTATACTATCTCAATATTCTTTCAATGTGGTTCTTTTTAACGTGAGTCATGCCCTAATAGGTTTTTTTTTTTCATTTCATTTTTACCATGAACTGAGATCAGACAATTGCGGAGCATCTGCAGACAGCATGCTGGTGGTGCCTTGGAAGATTCTCTTAGGCTGGCTTTCTGTCTCCATCTCCCCTACAACACAAGAAACGTAGCTACCATAAAACAATTTTACAAACACAGGATCACTGCTAAAATGAGGAGGATATTTGTTTAGCCAAAGCTCAGAATATTTCAAGCTATTACATAAAAGTTCCCACATGTGCCAGGAGTCTAGAGTTCCAGAAGGCAGGAAAAACAAGAGTTCAAGCCTGGGCTACATAGCTACTTCCAGGTCAGCCTACACTATGTAAGACCTTCTCTCAAAATACCTCCCCCTTAAAACAGTGACCTTCTTATGTGCTTGAATTATAAAGACATATGCTTTTTTATACCTTGACCAAAAAAGTAATAGCTTTAAATTTTTCATGCATTATGTTTAGCATGTTACTTCTCTCTCTCTCTCTCTCTCTCTCTCTCTCTCTCTCTCTCTCTCTCTCTCTCTCACACACACACACACACACACACACACACACACACACACACACACACACAAAAGAGAACACTGATTTTATCAGACAGCCTGAATCAAAGCTTACCAACTGTGGAAATAAAGTAGGTATTCCCAAACAGTTAAAGCTCACAGTGGCTATTTTATGGCTAGCAAAGATTACTTATTACATATCTTTTAATATCTTAACACATCTTGAGACAGCAATAAAATGTATTTTCTGATAGTGTGGCAATAGAAGGTTGAGTTAGATGATATACTAAATATAAAAATAAAGCTGAAAGTACATCGGAAAGCAGTAACAGTAACCCGGTTCACAAACTTGGAACTGAGCTACAGAGTTTCACTGAACTTGTAATCATAAAGCATGGCACCAATGGGAATCATGCTTAACATTCTACCACTAACTAGTGTGGGCTGTTTGTCTCTTCTCCCCTACCCTGAACTCTGTTTTTATTTCAAATGTGCATATTCCTTGGAGCTGATGGTCTTTATCTGAGCTCGAAAATAGAATGGAAAAGACCATTTAAGATAAATGTGGTAAACATGTCTGTAATCCAAGCATTTGTGAAGTAGAGGCAGGAACATAACCCCCAGGCTTGAGACCAACTGGGCTCCCCAGAATGCCACAGCAGCCTGTACTACAGAGTGAAACCCTGTCTCAAACAAGCAAAGAAGCTAGCAAAAAAACAAACCTATTGAATTCAGGAGCCTCGCTATACCTCAGTAGAACTGTGGAACTGAACTTAAAACTGTATGAACTACTTCTGACAGAAAAAGATACAACAAGAACACATGTAAACTTCCTTTCCCTACTATGAATTAAGTAGTGTTACTTTTTCTTCTGGAACTGTTGTGAAAGTTATTGAAACTCACCAAAGTTACATTTCTCGTTTACTTTGTTCAGAGAAGCTTTGAAACTGTGTAGGGTTTTCAACTCTAGCAAGGAATTCCTCCACCTACTGGTAGATTTTGGAATAGCTACTAAACGAACATTAAATTCCATTAAGTTTCTGAACAGATTTTACTTTAATAATAACAATAATAATAACTTTAGTTTAAAGTGTACTTTCATCTAATACTCTTGAGAATATTCCTAAGGTTATAAATGATTCTTTGAAAGATTAAATAAAGGGACTTGATTTACTAAATATGAATATTATTACTATATCAGGATCTACTTTCTAAAACATAGCATCTTTAATATTTTTTATAATTTCATATATGTAAACAATTAAATTGATCATACTCATCATCAATTCCCCCCTCCTAGACCCCCTGGGTCCTCTACCCACCATGTCCCCGCTCCAATTTCGTATCTTCACGATTTGGTTTATAATTTACTAAGTCCAATTAGTGTAGTTCATATGTGCATGGGTTTGGGACCATCCACTGGAGTACGAGCAAACTACCAGTGGCTACAACTCTGTGCAGTCCTGGGGAGCTTAGAACTCATTGTGTAACCCAGCCTGGCTTCAAACTTACAGTGATCCTCCTGCCTCTGACTTCTGCTTTTGAACTCCCCAAGTAGCAGAGAATGTCCTTGATCCCTCCTGATCCCCCTGCCTCTACCTGCCAAGTACAATGATTCCAGGCATTCACCACCAAACTGTTTATGCCACCGTAGAGAGCGAACTCAGGGCTTCATACACGCCAGGCAAGCACTCTCCACTCGTGTTACATCCTCAGTCCTGCTGGATACTTCGGGGACAGGCTGCTGAAGCTGAAGGACTCGTCCTGCTATCTATCTCCACTACCCGAGTGTTGTGACTGCCCCGTTGTGTGTCACCATACCTAGCCATCCTCAAGTCTAAGCTGTATCAAATATAACACCTCTGATTTTGTGTGTGAGTCTAGGGCTGGAAAGATTTCACCAAAGCCCTTTTCCTAGTATTAGTTTCTTGGTCCTGAAGGGGATCTGAATTGCTTTATTTATTTTTGAGGGTTTTTAAAGAGATTTTCTTATTTTTATGTGTATGAGTGTTTTGCCTACATATATACATGTGCACCCATGCATGCCTGATGCCTGCCAAGGCCAGAAAAAAGAAGGCATCAGATCCCCCGGAAATGTGCATGCTTGGAACTGAACCCAGGTCATCTCTAAGAGCAGTATTTGGTCCCAATCACTTAGCCATCTCTTTAGCCCCTACTTATTTATTTGTCTGTCTGTCTGTCTGTCTGTCTGTCTGTCTATCTATCTACTTATCTACCTATTTCTGTTTCTTGAGACAGTTTCACTATATACTTCAGGCTGGCCCTGGTAATTCTATGGTCTTAGCCTTCCAAGTGCTAGGATTACAGTCATAAACCACCACCCTTAGTGGAACTGCTCTTTTTTTAGTTTTTAAAGATTTATTTTTATTATTTTTAATTGTGTGTTTGCATTTCTGTTGGTATGTGCATATGAGTGGAGGAGCCTTTTGGAAGCCAGAGGCATCAGATTCCCTGGACATGGAGTTACAAGTGGCTATAAGCCACCTAATGTGGGTGCTGAGCACAGAACTCAGGTCCTTTATAATAGCACTGTGCTCCCTTCCTTAACCACTGAACCATCTGTCCAGACCCTGCATTGCTTTTTTCTTAAGGCAATTGTTAAAACTCTTCTTTAAAATGACATCTGCTTATGCCTGTAGCTTAAAGTGTTTTCCTTTAGCAATTCTAGTATTTCAGGCTTTATATTAAGGTCTTTGATCAAGTTCGAATTGCCTTTTTTTTTTGTTTTGTTTTTGGTTTTTTGTTTTTTAAAACAGGGTTTCTCTATGTAACAACCCTGGCTGTCCTGGAACTCACTTTGTAGACCAGGCTGGCCTCAAACTCACAGAGATCCCCCTGCCTCTTCAGATCATTGAAAGGCAATTATTTTTGGAATATATATTGATAATATGAATATAAGAATATGATTCAGATATGAATTATAAAAATATAGACAACATAAAATAGTTAATTTATGTAACTTAGAACCCATAGAGCATGTGTTGAAAATGTTTAACATTTCTTTAGAAAAAAAGAAAAGTAATTCTGTGAATTCATTTCGGACAAAAATTCTAATTTAAGCTTGGCTAAAGTCAGTATTCCCTCCAATGTTATTAAAATGAAAGTATACATATTTAGTAAGGTGTACAATGTCACGATCTGGTATATATACAAATACATTTATTACCATGCCTACTTATCTCTTCTCTGGTGTGTTATAAGAACATTCAAGATGTACTTTCTTAGTAGGGTTAAGTCTGTAGCACAGTACTGTCAGCCACAGCTACCACATACCTTTTCTCTTAAGAGGACCAAGAACACTGGGCTTAATGCACTTGCCTGCGCTCTGACGACTCCTGCTTTGACAAACAAACAAATAGGATGATATGAAGTGCTTCCAAGAAGAAAGACTAACAGCATTGCAGCCCACCACATAAGTAACATAGACAGTCATACAGTCAGAAATACAAAGTGTTTACATTGTAGGGTGATTTGAGTCAGCATATGGTGATATGAAAAAACATGGCATTTTAAGCCTTTTAAAAAGTACTAAGGCAAAATACCCACAATTGCTTAAAGAAAAGTGTCTTACTAAAAATGTATTTGGATTTTGATCTATAACCCCTTTTATCTTTAAAAAGGGTATTAGTATGCTAGTATGTGTGTGTGAGTGTGTGTGTGTGTGTGTGTGTGTGTGTGTGTGTGTGTGTGTGCATTTTCTCTGAATATAAATCAACACTAAGCACTGGGGATGTAGCTTAGTGATAGTGTTGTCTAGCATTCAGGAGGCTCTTGGTTCAAGCCTCAGCATCACACTCAATCCATCAATCAACATTAAATCTCAAACACAGAATCTTGCAAAATATTAATGCTTCAATATAAGTGATGAGCATATGGTTGTTCATTATGAAGTTCTAACTATTTTGATGTATGTCTGAAAAATTCCATAATAAAATTAATTTGAGGAAAAAAGTAATGAATGATACTCCAGACACTCCTCTCTCTCTCTCTGTGTGTGTGTATGTTATGCGTGTATGTGCACATGTATGTGCAAGTTCATGTGCCTGTTTATGTGCCTGTGTGGTAGCATTCTTGGAGTCCAAAGAAGGATGGTCTATCACAGTCCACCTTATTCCTGTGAGACAAGGTCTCTCACTAAATCTGGAGCTAGGCTAAGCAAGCCGAAGCTATCCTCCTGTCTCAACGTCTCAGTGAGGTTACAGGTGTGAGTGGCCATGATGAGCTAGCTTTACACATGGGTTCAGGGGTCTCATTTCAGATCCTCCTGCTTGCAAGCACCTTTCCCCACCCAGCCGTCTCTCCAGTCCCCACAGTCAACACTGCAGTTCACTTACACTGAAAAACGTCTTGGATTCGGAAGAGGACTTGATGGCATGTCGCTGCTGCTCACGAACATTTGCGAAGATGGTGAAAGGCACGGCTAGAGAGAGCAAGCACATGTCCCATTAAAACAGTCACACACCCCAGTCTCCCAAAGGCGCTCTCTGGCTCTGCTTTCTGTTTTTCAAAAGTTTCTCCTGAGATCTGACAGGAAGAGCGTGGCTCTGCAAGTGCCTCATACCACGACATTTCCCAGTTCACTACCATCGGTTTCCATTGCTTCTTCACGTCCGTGGAGACTTTAGAGTTGAAGTGTGTGTGTGTATGTGTGTGAGAATAAACAGCTTGCCGTGGAAAAGACAGTTAACATCTTGTTGACAATATCTTACCTGTCCAAATCCTCTGGTTGGGGAAGGTGCCGGAGAAACTGGAGTAAAGTCAATTCTCTTTGGAGAATATAATTTCTCTGGCTTGTCAAAATCACTATCACTCTGTAAACATAAAATATTACCCTCATTCAGCATATGGCAGTACTACTACAGTAACACACCTATATTCTGAAGAGTAGAAATGGACACATTCAAACATTTGGCTGGTAAGGCAGAGATCAAAACTAAGTCACTCTGGAAGCAGGAAGGCTGTCGGCCTATGAAAGAAACTACAACTATCAGTTGACTGACACAGAGATTTCCGGGAAGTTATAAAACCAGCACACATGGGAACACTTTACCAGGCTCAAGCTCTCGTCCCATGACTGGCTTATCTGCATTCCTCCTTGGACTTCCCTAAAACAGAAGGAAAGGCGATCAGAGTTTACAAACAGGACACAGTGGGCGAGGCCCTCCCTGGCCTCCCTAGCCACTAACCTTTCCTGGGAAGTTTCTCTGTTCATCATGTCCAGGCCTTCTTCCTACAAGGCAAGCAAGCACATGTGCTAAATCATAGTTTTCAGCCACGTGTCTATCTCAAAGAACCCTGAAATAATCCCAGAGGATCAGAACTATCCTTCTTAGACTGGCAGCCATGCCTTACCAGTATTTCATGGCAGACTCAGAAGGATAATGCTTCCAGCTAACCCGAGTGGCACCCTCACTAATTTTTAAGATTTTAGTCTTCAATTTCCGACCTGAGCTAGTAAGTTGAGTGTAAACACCTAGTACTCTGTGCATCACAAAGCCTCAGCTGCTGTCAGTATTAGTGTACAACCTCTTCCTACACAATTCTTCATATTCTCAGAAACTCAGCTCTGCAAACCCCTACACATTAATACACCAGAGGCAATGCAAGCAGTCTTGAGAAAGCATACCAGGTGTCCAACCTCAAAGCACCATCTGTCGCCAGACAGGCCCTGACTTTAGCACTTTTCCCAAATGAATGGAAAGCTGTATAAATTTAAGGGAAAAAAGACTGGGCCTTGGAAGTATTCATTATTCTACTAATCTAAAATAAGAAGCTATGTGAAATGGGAAAGAAAAAATGCCAATGATATCAATTTTTATTACTGATGCACTAATGAGTAAAGATAGGCTAACAAACCCAACATAACATTTTGTATATGATTAATGTCCTCAAAAATACTTTAAAATGGCAAGAAGAACATTTTGCTTCCATGCTGTAAATCATTTCTAAGGTTTGATTTCTAATGTTACCACCACAAACCATAACAGTTAAAGGAAGATCAGCTTCAGGGAGAGAGTGTTTGCCTTGTATGCACACCGCCCACCCTAGCGAGGATCAATGAAAGAAGGCAAGGTTAACCTTCAAAATAATTGCTGTTTTCCTTACATCATCTTTTCTTCTCCTTTAGACAGGATTTCATATAGCCCAGGCTGACTTTGAACTCACTACTTAGCTAGCTGATGATGACCTTGCATTTCTGATCCTCCTGTCTCCACCTCTTGAACATCTTGTATATGGAGTGCTGGGGATAAACCCAGGGCTGCATGCATGCCAGGCAAGGACTCAATTAATGGTCTCAACCCCTCATCTTTTAATATCACAAAACTGAAATGATTTGGAGGCCAAATTATGTTCCCCCGAAAATAATCACAATCTTGTCACAGAAGGTAAGATATAATTCAAACCAGTGGATCTTACAAAATTGTAACAGTTGTAATGTAAATAATTATTATTTTCTAAGAAATACAAATGAACTTGTAAGTGTATCAAATCAAACAAGACAATTATTCTGCTTAAGAAGCTTTATGCTATTACAACAACAACAACAAAAACCCATTCTAATGTGAGCAGTAGAAAATGGGCTTTTTAGGCAAAAGCTAATTCAAGTAAAATTATCCACTGAGACATGATTTTCCCTTAAAAGGCACACCTCCATTACCCACCCCTTCTGTATTTTTCTCTTCTAAGCTTTGAAACAAGAAAAACTGTACAAGTAAAATCCTTTGTAAAGTCATTTTTTTTTGTATTATGAAAGCAACATGTTTACCACTGAACTTTTAATGAGTTTGTTGAAAAATTATCTTGCAGGCAAGGAAATAAGACAGGGTTACCCTAACAGGCTGATGTGGGAAGCACACGTGTGTCGCCTAGAGAACTAATGCATACCAAAAGGTAGTGACCTCAGGAGGAGAGCCCCAGTGAGGAAGAAGTCAGAAATTTCAATGCAACGCTGATTAAACATACAACTTCTCAATCTTAGACAAAACTATAAAGTGGCTCTGAAACAGAGAGAGAGAAAAACGGAACTATGTCTAGAACCAGAAACAAGAATAATTTATCAGCTGAAAAAAAAAAAAACCTTCTAGGAGCTTTAGGGAGATGCTGGGTAAATGGTGTTAAGGAAAGCAAAGAGCTCAAGTGGGATCAGAAATGAACCCCTGACACAGACAATTAAGTGGGCATTAGTGACATTTTCAAGGACAGCCTTTAATGGAGTTGTGGTAGAAGCAGCAAGATTACCAACTAGCAGGAAATTAGGAGACAAGGCGCCAGATACAGTCAAGGCTAGATCATTCTTTGAAAAAGGCCAGGGAAAGGAGAGGGAGGAAGGACAGACCTACAGGAAAAGAGGTCAATGTCCCACAGAATATGTGTGAGGAAAAGGTGGGGGCCAAAGACTTCGAGAGGAAGAGACTGAGGGGTAAGACAGGGGACAATAGCTACCCCAAGTGACAGGGCATCAGAAAACATCCTAATAACCACCAGGGAGAAGCACCATATGTGAAGACAAAGGCCGTTTCAGGAGAAGAAACCTGGAATTTTAACAGACAGGCGTCAGGACTGCAGAGATGGCTCAGTGGTTAAGAGCTACTGCTCTTGCAGAGGACCTGGGTTCAATTTCCAGAAGTCACATGGCAGCTCACGACTGTCTGTGACTCCAATTCCAGGAGCTCCAACACCCTCTTCTGGCTCCCACGGGCTCATATATATATATATTCATGCAGGCTCAAGTAACAAAATAAATAAATCATTAAAAAATTCAAAGATAAGGGGGGTCTGTTTGGGCTGTGAAATGGCTGGAAGTGAACAGTGGTAAATCAGGAAGCTAGCCGAGACTAAAGAACAAAAAAGCTTTACAATATGGCGTTGGAGAACAGCATGGAATCAGTGGGACCTCAGCCCCCTGAGAGAATTCATCTTTCCTTTCAACCTTCCTATCTTTTCTTTTTTTTTTAATTATTATTATTATTATTATTTTACAACACCATTCAGTTCAACATAATAGCCACAGAATCCCCTGTTCTCCCCCTCTCGCCCACCCCTCCCCCCAGCCCACCCCCCATTCCCACCTCCTCCAGATCAAGGTCTCCCCCGAGGACCGGGGTTGACCTGGTAGACTCAGTCCAGGCAGGTCCATTCCCCCCTCCCAGACCGAGCCAAGTGTCCCTGCATAAGTCCCAGGATTCAAACAGCCAACTCATGCAACGAGCCCAGGACCTGGCACCAATGCACAGCTGCCTCCCAAACAGATCAAGCCAAATGACTGTCTCACCCTTTCAGGGGGCCTGATCCAGTTGGGGGCCCCTCAGCCTTTGGTTCATAGATCCTGTCAACCTTCCTATCTTTTCAACTTCTCTCCTTGTAATCAAAGCAACACCACTCCCCTGGTCACAATGAAACAAAATTTCAGTCAGTTGGAGTCCTCCTTCTCCCAGAATTGTTATTTTAAAAAGTTGTAATAGCATAAGGCTGCTTAAGCAGAATAATTGTCATGTTTGGTTTTATACTATTACACATTCATTTGTATTTCTTATGGAAAATAGTAATTATTTACATTATGACCGTTACAATCCTGTAAAATCCATCTGTTTGCATTAGATCTTACATTTGTGACAGGACTATGATTATTTTGAAGGAATGTAATTTGGCCTCCAAATCAACTGCTAGCAACTACTAGCAAACCTTTAACCCACACACACGCACCTCTTCTGAATGCTGCCTCTAACACACCACTGAGTTGGAAGCTTACTATAATTGTGTATAAATTTTAGATGATTCACATATATCTAATCAGTCGGCAAATTATGGAGGGCCTACGTCCTCTCTGCTTGTCTTTTTACCATCTCATCCTTTCCGTTTCATTTGCCAGCATTTTACTCTTTGCCTGTTACTATGGGACACGGAAGAACACATTAAGATTTATACAGTGTGCTGTAATATTAGTATAGAGTGTCATTAATATCATGATGGTGTGGGAACATGTACAAAGGAGATATAAGGATTAAAGTAGGTTCTGAAGGAGCAAAAAACGCGAGAAAGGAGGAGGAGGGGGTTGATGGGCAGCCTAAGGATCAGTGAATTACCATGGCCCTTTAGAAAATGAGGCAGCCAGAGCAGAGGATGGGGAGTAAGGACAGATGAGCCTAGACCAGAGTGGATAAGAATCTTCACCTCTTATAAAAGAGCTAAGTGAAGTGGAGAGAGGCCAATTCGTTTTCCCCGTCTTTGCTATGCTTCTCTTATCAGGAGCACAGCTGTATAACACGTAAGAACATTTTTCATATACCCAACAAAAATAAGTAGTTATATTTTCAAGTGCCGTCAGGGAAGTAGGTGAAGCGAATCAAACCTCTAGATAGCTAACATCCCCTCTTTAAGTATTTTTAGCCAGTTCAGTGGAAATCTTTCTAAAATATGTTAGAATGCCCCCTTTCTCAGACTGGTTAAACCAAACAGAACGGCACTGGAAGATCTCTAGTCCAGTGCCAGCCCGGCCACTTACTGCTGTGTGACCCTAAGCAAGTCACTTGTGTGGGAGTCAGCTGCTGCTGCCTCTGACCGAGACAACCCCCTCATGCCCTGTCTCTTCTCCACTAAACGAGTGAAAGGACTTTGTACCACGTAAACTACATCCAAGCGGCCATGTTCCTGGAAATTCAGAGAAGGTTAATGACCAGGGATCCTCTCGCACACTGCCATATGCTTCTAGACTAGCGACACCCTCGGGACTATCAACAGGCTCTTAGCCCTTGTGCCAAACCACAAACTATCGGGAGGGAAAATCCTGCCTGCTGTTCTGCTTTTCCCTCTCCTCTCGGCTGCAAGTATTAGCAGACCTTTAACCCCCACACACACACCTCTTCTGATTTGCTGCCTCGAACACACCACTGAGTGGGAAGCTTATTATAATTGTGTATAAATTTTAGATGATTCAGGGGTCAGAGAGGCTGTCCTATAAATAAATGGATGAACCTTTGTGCACAGACTATGGAAATCTAGTTCAGCCATTTAGAGGTCCGTGTGCTTACATCTCAGATGTCTAAAGCTGCCGAGTGAGTGAGCTCTGCATGTGAAGTGCTACTATATAAAAACCTCTCCATAATTTCCCCAGAGCAGCCATCTAATACAGTGATTCCCAACAGCTCTGGCGACAGAGAAGATACACACTCATCCACTCTTCTGGGAATATAAACACATAGTTTCCAGGGGTCTTTATTTTAGACAACCAGTGTTAGCTGACAGATGAGTGTCAGAAACACTCGGCCCCCATTAAAGTGATTTTTTTTTTTATATCCTAGCACAAATAAAGACCACGGTTCTCTGCTATATTTGGAAGTTACTCCTGATTTACCTCACAACTGTGACGCAAGCAGAAATAAATAACAAGGGATGATTTTTACAAATACAAAGTCCTACAGCAAGGAAGGCAATTTTTAAGTCCCCCCACCCGTGTGTGTGTGTGTGTGTGTGTGTGTGTGTGTGTGTGTGTGCGCCAAATGCTGAATGGCCATGGCAAAACCTGTAGACAAAATGGGTAAAATAAGTCTTTTTTTTAAAAAAATTATGCACAGCACATAATTTCCCAGAAAGAGCTATATTTGAAAGTATCTCCTCCAATCTAAATCACTGCAGATACTTACTTTGATACTTACCAAGCTATGATGGCTCATAATTGTCGCACTGTTCCTCCGAGTTCTAAGTGGATACGGCTCAAAAACCTGTGAAAGGTCACTGAAAAGTAAAAAATAAAAGGATTAATGTCTTCTAAAGGAAGCTATCTGTCAACTGAGCTCAGCAGCCTCCAATCTGTAATTAACAATGAACTCTTCAATGGCTCATCATTTTCTACAGACGAGGACCTCCTTACCGTCCGTCCTCTTGGCAGGGCCAGGCTGGAGTGCTTCGGCCTCTGCTTTTGCTAGACACTTATCTCCTCAGTGGTTGGGGGACAGCTCTGAGAGCGTTAGGGCGGAGCTCCAGACTGGTTCATTCCAGCTGCTTCAGGTCAGAACTACACCCCCAAACCAGTTCCTGTCAGACGTGAGCAGCTCATCTCTTTACCCCAGAGAACAAGGAGGACTGTTTACTGCTTTGCAGGGGTTACCTACCGCCTGAGGAGAGCTGGGGAGCGCGGTCTTAAGACTGAAAGAAGTCTTATCAACACGTCTGCCCCAAGCACCCTGTTCTACCCCCGAGTCCTGACGTCCAAGTGAACAGATACAATTGAAGAGATTTGCATTTTTTTCTTTTTGTTCATGTTTCCCCTTTGACCTCACACGCCCTACCATCATCTGTCAAAATCCTTCTTCTCCTTCCACACCTATCTCAAAAGCCTTGCTTCCGTGAAGACACAGCACGGAATTCTCCTCATTCCACAAACATAATGTAACCATCCCCTACTTCAAACTCAAAGAAACTGGGAGACACAGGCTTCCTGAGACAGCGCCTTGCTTTTTAAAGACATGGTGTTGCTATGTTGTCCATGCTGGTTTTGAACTCCTGGGTTCAGGCATATACCACCACAGTTGGGTAAACTTCCTTTTTATTTTTGTTTGAAGAGCTAGAGATGGAATCAAGAATCTTACATATCCCCATCAAAAGCTCTACTGTGAGCCACACTATCATACCAGTACATTTGTACATCTGTATGTTCCTGTGGGTGAAGTCACGGCCTCGTACATGCTAACAGACAGGCACTGCTAAACAGCTACATACAGAGCTCGCATTTTACCTTCTATAAAAAAAGAGGTTCCCCAGCATCACAAAAATAGCAGAAAAGAGAAACGGAATGAAATAGAAAATAAGTGTAAATGGTTATTAAGTCTCTCCAGAGAGGCGCTTTATTGGTCTTTTGTATGATATCCCTGAAGTGCCTAGCAGTCTGTTCTGCCCGTGATAGGAATACAAGGATTTTCAAACCTGAACTGTTCTGGGCTCTAAGAGACCACTGACAATACCTATTTCAGCCATCCCCATTTTTAAATGAGAAAGCAGACGTGAAAAGGTTAAATAACTCACTCAGTTCAGCTAGCTGGTGACAATTGAAACCAGGCCTGGACTCTTCGCCCCTTGTCTGTCACATCATGCTATCTTTCAAGTAATTACTTAAACTGTGGTTCACAAAACAGTGGCACTTTTTTCTTGAATTGTCTAAATGCAGGTCAGTGGGACAGCCCAAGGCCCCAGCAATTGCTTGCTTACCAGACTTTCACAAGACAAGGAGAGAGAAGGTAGGGTGGAGGATGAGACAAAGAGACAATTTCCTCTTAATATCCAAAAATTACTTGGTAATGACAAGGACAACATCAGAAATGCAACAGTCACTTCATCATTTCCCCGGTTTCAAAATCATACTTAAATCTAGGGAAAAAAAATACTTGCCCCTCTGCAAAATACAGATATTATAATCAGTTCAATTGGTGGCAAAGCATTATCAAGCCTTCGGCTGTGCTTGAAAAAAAATGTTTTGGGCTAATATTACTCCTCTGTACTGTATTAATGCCCTCTGTGCGGGGGTCTCAAAATTTTCTTCAGATGAATCGGCTACTTACAAAAGGGAAATGTGATAGCTTCATTAGGTGCGCCAACCAGCCCTCATCACCACAAGATTTTACTTTAAACTTCTTGGTGTCTTGTTTACTGAAAAGACAACATCCTGCCACTAAAATTAAAGGAGTGATTTTTTTCCCCATTATTTTCTCAAACCTGTGGTTTACTGACCTAAGTTACAAGCCATCTCTCTTTTTTTTTCTTTTAGTCACTGGAACACATTTCAGGCAGCTTAAAAAACTGAAAACACTGTAATAAATCCAAATCACTTAATAAGACATGAGCGCCCCATGTAATCCCAAGTTATTAGATAAACTATGATTTCTTAAAGCAAACCTGTGTTAATGCCAGGGTTCCTAAACTCGGCATAGAAACAGCAGCTCTTAGAGACAGGTGTCAAGTTACAAGCCTAATTCAGGGGGTTCAGCTTGACTTGCCCTGATGGAAATTAGCCAGGAAAAGCAACCTGTCAGCAGAGCCAGAAGGTTTCTACATTCTTTTTCAGAACTGGACAACACGGCCCCTGGTAGAGAGGTCCCTTTTCTCAGACGCAGCCAGAGTGTGAGGTCAAACTTTCCCTCCGTCTAGGGAGCCAAGTCACTGTGAAGAGAATAAGACCTCAACCCCTCAGTTTGGAGTCCAGATGAACTCCAACTGGCACTTTCGGGCAGGAAGACTTCTTGCCCAGGGACAAACCTCTGAACCCCACACTCCATCCTCCCCAGTCCAGCTCACCTGAGCACATGGATCAGGGGAGCACTGTTGGACCGTCTCAGGGTGCCCCCATCAGATGTGTCCGCCTCAAAATCCAGCTCCATTTTCTCCTGAGCCATTCGGAGACTTGTTAGCAGAAACAGCCAGCAGTGCTCAGCTCCTGGTGCTTTGCTATGGACTCACTGCAGGACTGAGCTGCTGGGGACTGGCAGCTGGGGGCGGGGGCTAATGGGCGGAGGCTTGGGCGCGAGGGCGGAGAAAAGTGGGAGAGGAGGATGCAGATGAGGCAGGATGTGGGGGTGGGTGGGTGGCGGAGGAGGATGGAGAGCTTGTGTTGGGAGGGGGACAGGATGAAAAAAAAGGATGGAGGAAAGACAAAGGCGGGAGAAGGAAAGAGGCACAGGGGTTGATAAAGGATAGATGGAAATGCAGTGCATAGGATAAATGGAAGAGGACAGAAGTGGGAAAAGAGGACAAAGGTCAGGAGAAGAGGAGCACAGGGATGGGAAAGGAGGAGGAGGAGGGGATGTGTGGAAGAGGGAAGCACAGAAGGAGAAGAAAAGGGAGGAAACTAGGCAGTGGCAGAACTCATGCTGTCATTTTTCCCGCCTAAGACCGCAAGCGCGGCTCGGCTACAGTTGCTGTGGCTGCCTTTGCAGCGCTAGCAATAAGGACTTGACAGCTGGCCAGGCGGCCTCGGCAGCTCCACCTCCACATGCTCAGGGTCTCGGTCCAGTCCGCCATGCTCCGGGACCCGGCCCCCAGGGCCCCTCGGCGCAGGGATGGCGCCTTTTCGCTCCCTGGCCCCCGCCCGCCTGCAAGACTCAGAAAAAGGGGTCGGCTCTCTGCGCCACCGCAGCGCAGCTTCTTCCTCTTATTGGTTCTAATGACCTGCGGACCCGCTGGAGCTCAAACTGAATTCTACGATCTGCCGCCTCTTTTGCCTCCCACGCTTCAGAAATGGGAGCCTCCACGGGGCCAGCTCTTCCGCATCTTGTCGCCCATTGGGCGTTGCGCATGCGCCTGGCAGCTGCTCCAATGGGCCCGCGGGCAAGGCGCATGCGTAAGAGCTTAGCCCGGCAACCCGCCTTCAAAAGGGAGGGGCGTATCCAGGGGGGCCCGAAATCTTCCTGCGTGGCATTGGTCCGGGAACCCTGGCGCCGTATTTCGAAAAGAGCCAATCGTTTGGAGACTGAAGTATCAGTTTTTAGACTAATATTCAAAAGAAAGGGATTTTCACATTTTTTCACTCCATATTTGTACTCTGACCTCTCTGATCCCCAGTCATTTCTCTAGTATGCATATGCATGCCTGCATGCACTCCTGAGGAGGTCAGAGAGGGCGCTGGATCCCCTGGAGCTGCAGTAGAAGGTGACTGTGAGCTGCTGGGTTTGGAACTCTGGTTCTCTGTAACAGCAGCAAGATCCTTAACTTCTGAGCCATCTCTTAGTCAACCCTAACCCTAACCCTGCCCCTAACCCCTCCCTTACTCATTTATTAAATCCCTCGGTTTTGTTGGTTTGCTGTCTACCAAGGTCTGATTTCTTTTTCAGATCATCTGTTTTAGCTGCACCAGGCAAAAATAAAAGATTCATTTTCTTCCCAAGGCTTATGGAGATTCTAACAATCATAATACGATGCATATGAGAGCTGGAATTGTTTAAAAAACACCTACATGGCACTAACTACATGCTATGTGGCATTATAACAACTGCAAAAATATTAAATCATCTCATTTTCAGCACTGAAAATCCCTTCTAAGATACTGCATCATTTCAACCATCCAATGCTACAAAGCATGGGAAATATAATAATTATGAATTAATTTGAAAATACAGCAAAATAGAGCTAGAGAGATGGCCAAGTGACTGAGAGCACTTGCTGCTCTTCCAGAAGACCCAAGTTGGCTTCTCAGCATCCATCTCAAGCAGCTTCACCACGTCCTTTAACTCCAGCTCCAGAGTACTCCACACCCTCGTCTCACGGGGAACCCACGGGGATGTGGCATAGACACACATACACGCAATTAAAAATTAAGTATTTTTATTTTAGGAAAAACAGAAGCTGAAGAAATGGCTTAGTGATTAAGAGCATTCGCTGCTCTTGCAAAGAGCAGGAGTTCAGTTTCCACCACCCAAGTCTGGTGGCTCACTTACCTGTTACTTCAGCTCCATGAAGTCCAATGTCCTCTTGGCACATGCACACACTCATACAAGCTTGCTCTCTCTCTCTCTCTCTCTCTCTCTCTCTCTCTCTCTCTCTCTCTCACACACACACACACACACACACACAAATAAATGAAATAATTTTTTTTTTAAATTTGGCAAAAATAATGTCCTTGTCTCCTCAATTCAGTTGCTTCGTACTAAAGTTACCACACACAAGTGTCCTTTTACACCTCAGCGTTCATGCTTTCTGATTATAATATGAGAGTTTATGTCTTTCTTTGTTGTTTTGTGTATATGTGTGCCATGGCCCACATTAGATGCTAAGAAGCTAGCTGGAGGGTGTCAATCCACTCTTTTCACCATGTGGGTCACAGGGGTTAAACTCAAATTGTCAGGCTTAGCAGCAAGCCCCCTTGCCCCCATGATCCATCTTGCTGGCCCTATTATGAAGACTTACAAAGGACTTTTGGATAGTTTCTTTATTATTTTGTTGGTAAAATTATTTAATAGTATTTACTCTTTAGTCAAGCTTATTGAAATGTTAAAGACGTTAGGCAAATTAAATTTAGTGGAGCTTATTTAACCAAAGAAATGACTCACGGGTTGTGCAAAACCTTGAACTGGTGAAGGTTCAGAGATCCTCTCTCCCCCTGCCTCACCCTGCCCCTACCAGCCACTTCATTTAATCTGCCAGCTACATTAAAAACATGACCTCAGCAATAGAAGCCAAGGCAGCAGGAGGAGTGTGAGTTCAGGCCTGCTTGAGTTACATTTAGAGACAATCGGAACTCTCTTAAAGAAAACAACACACACAAACCGAGACAAATCAAATCTCTAACATTACACGCTATTGCTCCTCATTACCCTCTAAAACTTGATGGTAAGAGTCTATTGCTAGCCGGGCGGTGGTGGCGCATGCCTTTAATCCCAGCACTCGGGAGGCAGAGCCAGGCGGATCTCTGTGAGTTCGAGGCCAGCCTGGGCTACCAAGTGAGCTCCAGGAAAGGTGCAAAGCTACGCAGAGAAACCCTGTCTCAAAAAACCAAAAAAAAAAAAAAAAAAGAGTCTATTGCTGAAGATGCCAGACACAAGAGTCATAGAACACAGAGCAAATTTTGTATCTGTTTATATCTCAAGGTCTCAACAATGCCCATTGTTGCTAAAAAAATAATGGTGTTCTTCCCAATACCTACCAAGAAAGACATCCTTTGTTGAGTACATTCACTATCTCTAGCTGTGAGAAGTCAAACAATTTAGTTGACTCTTGGACTGTTAAAATGGTCTCTGAAACTATAGTCTTAATTTAGTTGAATCTCTAACTTTAAAAAATAATTTATTTATTTTTACTTTATGTGCATTGGTATTTTGCCTGCATTTATGTCTGTGTGAGGGTGTCAGGGCCCCTGGGACTGGAGTTACAGGGCTGCCATGTGGGTGCTGGGAATTGAATCCAGGTCCTCTAGGAGAGCAGCCAGTGCTCTTTAACCACTGAGCCACCTCTCCAACTCCAAAGCTCTAACTTTTAAGAGCATAACAATTTAGGAAAAGCTTAAGTGTGTGTGAGAAAAAAGGTGCCATGTTGGTCATCATTTCCAGGTTTACTTGGTTTTTATTTATTTTGTGTCATCCTTCTGTGATCACGCACGTGCCATAGAGCACATGCGGAGGTCAAAGGACAACTTGCGGGAGTTGGTTCTCTCCTTTCGTCACATGGGTTCCAGGTAGCAAGCCGAGGTTCTCAAGTATCGGCAGTGCCTCTACACACCGGGCCACCTTGCCAGTCCATTTACAGGTTTTCTTTTCCATTGCTTGAGAATTTCCTACTTGCCTACAATGTGTTTCCATCAAATCTGCCTCCATTCCCTCCTCTCCAATTCCTCCCCACCCCCACCACAATTTCCCTACCAGTGTCATGGGTTCTTTCTGTGATTTGTAAACCCAAGAGGTTCATTCAGTGCTGCCAGTATGTGCACGGGTGCAGGGCCATCTACTGGAGTATGGGGAGCCTCGCAGGGGGCACAGCCCTGAAGAATGAGAATGACTTTGAGTTTTCAAAATACTGTAGTCGTTCCCAGTGTCTTTGTTCCACTGTCATGGACTCTAACTTTCTGAAACTATAAGCACAATTAAATGCTTTCTTTTATAAGTGGCCTTGATCACAGTGTTTCATCCCAACAATAGTAAAGTAACTAAGACAGTGCAAGCCTTTTGAAACCTTCCCCCAGTGACACACTTCTAACAAGGTCACATCTTCTAATCCTTCCCAAACACTTCCACGAACTGGAGACCAAGTATTCCACATATGAGCCTATGGGGGCCATTCTCATTCAAACCAGCACATTAACTCCTGCAACATTTTTGTTTCTTTTATTTATTTTTTTAAAAAAATTTAATTTTTAAGTGCATTTGTGTTTTTGCCATGGGTGCTGCGGTCCCCTGAAACTGGAGTTACAGACAGGTGTGAGCTGCCATGTGGGTGCTGGGAATTGAACTCGGGTCCTCTGGAAGAAAAGTCAGCGCCCTTAATCCCTGAGCCATCTCTCCAGCCCCACATTTTTGTTTCTATTGTACCAGTGGACATATCTTGCCAGGCTGGCCATTACTATACTTCACAGGGTTCACTGTTGAGTAGGAGTGATGATTACATTTCTCCCCTAGTAATATGCATAGCACCTTCCAGCACTATGAAAGCTAGCTAGTAAAGATGAAGTCAATACCAGCTTGATTGCCCCATGTTCTATGATACCAGTATGTGGTGTTTTCAACAACAGGTCTTACCATCAAGTTCTGAAGGATAACCAGGAGCAATGGCAATAGCTTGTAATGTTTGAGATTTTATTTATTTATTTGTGTGTGTGTGTGTGTGTGTGTGTGTGTGTGTGTGTGTGTGCGCGTGTGTGTTCATATACTTAAGCAGGCCAGAGATACCTGTTCCATCAGGGCTGGAGTTACAGATAGTTGTGAGCTGAGTGTTGGGAACTGAACTTATGAGCAGTACACACTTTTAACTCCTTCTCTACAGCCCCCATCTCCAGTTTTATTCCTATCATTGTTGTCTACCTAGCCTTTGTTGCCTTTCACGTGATTCTTTTTGAGATTTTTGGGTTATTTGTGGTTTATAGGCAGGGATTTAACTTTTTTTTTTTTTTAACTTGCTCCTGTGGGAACTGAAGGTTGAAATGTAACTTTAAGGTTGCTGTGACGACCCACCCAATAAGGAGCTGATTATGACACGCCTGTGGGCCACCTTTTTCAGAAGAGACTACTGGCAGGTAGGCAGCAGACTGGGACATACAGAGCAAGAGATAAAATAAGTTTTAAGCTAAAAGGTTCAAGCATACCATTGATCTGAGATCATGGCCTACTGTGGAAGAGAAAACACTGATGGTGAGTATACTAATGTGTAGGTATAGATATGAAGAAGTAAGAAAAATCACTTTAAATGTCAGGTTTGCCACTGTAGTGTACAGAAGTCCGCTGGCTTTGTAGTACTTGATCCTTTGGATGTTCTCACCTGTACTGAGTCCTGTCTATGTCTTTAAAGGTTTTCATTCTTTGACATGTGAATCTTCTATTTTGAAAGAGAAGTCCTCCCTTTGAGGAATAGAATCATTGCTATCTCATATAGTTAGTCATTTCCTATTTCTGTGCCACCATTTCCTTGTCTATTTAAGTATAACGTAGAAGTATAATGTTTGTATTAGTTATTTGAGAACTTCATACATATGTACAATGTATTTTGGTTATACTCAGACCCTACTTTTCCTCTTAACTCTTCCCAAGTCTACCCTACCCCCTTCAACTCCTCCCAACTTCACAGCTTCTTCTTTTTTATAAGCCACTGAGTCCAGTTGGTACTGCCCCTATTCATATGGGTGTGAGGCCAACCACTGAAGTATGGTCAATCTACCAGGGAGCACACTGCCAAAGAAAATGGACTCTCCCTCAATCAGCAGCCATCAATTGTCAGTAGCTCTTCAGTTAAGGGGTGGGAGTTTGTGAACCCCTCCTTACTCCATGCTGGAATGTTGACTGGCTTGATCCTTGCAGGCAGCCATAGCTGCTGTGAGGTCATGAATGCAACAATCCTGTCATGTCTGGGAGTGACATGTCACTCAAGCCCTGCCCAGATCTGGCTCTTTAAACCTTTCCTATACCTCTTTCACAATGTTCCCTGGGACTTAGGTGGAAGGGTGTGATATAGATGTCTCATTTACGGCTGAGTATTCAAAAAAAAACACTTAAATCTTTGCACTTTGACAAGTTGCAAGTTTCTTCATTAACCACTGTTTGCTGTACAAAGAAGCTTCTGTAATGCGGACTGAGACACACTAAATAGACATTAAAATGTGTATTTAGAGGGCAGTTTGATACTATGTTCATTTAGTAAAATAGTAAGATCACCCCTGGGGCCTCTGAGCTCCCCAGCCATAGGTTCCTAGTCAAAATTACAATACTAGGCATGCACTTCCTCTTGTGGAATGGGCCTTAAATGCAATTAGAAAGTGGCTGGTTATCCCCATAACATTCATGCCACTATTGTACCCGTGGGCATATGTTGACAGGCTAAGCATCACTGTGAGTCACAGCATTCACAGCTAGGTAAGAATGCTTGTGACTCCCCCCCCCCAGCAGCCTATATAGCACTTTCCAGTCCTATGAAGGGTACCCAGTGGGAAGGAAGCTTCCCAGTCAATATCAGCTTGATTCCTTCATGCACTGTGACCAAAGGATGTGGTGTCTTCATCAATAGGATCTGAACATCAAGTTCTGGTAGGAAATCAGAAGCAATGTGTGCCACCCTTTTTCTAGAAACAGTCCCTGATTGTATTTCCTTGTCATTACATTGTTCTTATTTCTTAGTTATTGCATTTAGATTGCATATTCTTATTGCGTTTAGATTTTTTAAAACTATCTGAAATGCTTAGGTATATGAAACATCATCTATTTATTCAAAATACAGTCATTAAACATATTATCCCCAAGAGTATTAATGTACTATGTGAAAATTAAGATAGCAGCAAGAGCTTTTTGTTCACTTGCACACTCCACATTTTTCGTCACGCAGTCCTTTCTTCTGTCTTTAAGCACTACCCTTTTCATGCACTCCACATTCCTCGGCTTTAACAACCACATTTTACAAACTTTCCAAATACCTAGGGAACTTTAACAATGTCTTTCAGATCATGGGTGGTAAACTGGATTCTGCTGGTACCAAGTTATATATCATTAACCTTTGGGGATCTATATGCATTGTAAAGTCGTAGTAGTAATGTATATATTTTACAATAAAACTATGAAATATAGTATCTTAGATGGTGTTTCTATTGCTGTGAAGAGACACCATGACCACAGCCACTCATAGGGAAAACATTTAATTGTGGGATGGGGGGGTTCATTTATAGTTTTAGAGGTTCAGTCCATTATTATGGTAGGGAGCATGACAGCATGCAGGCAGACATGATACTGCTATGCAATAGGAAGTGGACTGAGGTACTGGGCATGGCTTGGGCATATCTGAGACCTCAAAGCCCACCCCCACAGTGACATACTTTCTCCAACAAGGCCATACCTACTCCAGCAAAGTCAGCCTCCCAACAATCCTATGAGCTTGTGGGGACCAACAACATTTAAACTACCACATATAGATTATTTAAATTTGCATGTATTCATATAGCAATTTAATAAATATGTATCGAGTGTTTAATTAGTATAGAAATAGTGTTCAGAGAAACATTCAGAGGTGCCTCTTCTATGTTTTTACCTGACTAGAAAGGCAAAGGAACCTTGTCTTTGCCACTTAGTAGTTGGAATTTGAATAAGCCCTCTAGGCTTTGGCTCCCTCCTTTGAAATCTGGGCATTGTGATGGTGCCTACCTCACAGAATTATTGTAAGCTTTAAATGTGATCACATATTTAAAGTGATTAGGATAGTACCAGGCACATAAGTGCCCAATAAATGGTAGCTATTATTAACCTGTCTTACATCAGGAATGGAGACTCCAAATC
This sequence comes from Peromyscus maniculatus bairdii, assembly GCF_049852395.1. Classification (NCBI taxonomy): domain Eukaryota; kingdom Metazoa; phylum Chordata; class Mammalia; order Rodentia; family Cricetidae; genus Peromyscus; species Peromyscus maniculatus. The sequence continues at coordinate 21,675,140 of NC_134875.1, read as the reverse complement.
ATCCTCATGTCTGGGATTTAGATAATTTAATTCTGCTGAGCATAATCAAGTTTTTCTTCTTCTATTCCCAGAATGAATGAAAAATAAGTGATTATGATCTTACATGTCATAACTTTTCACATACTACCTCAAGACAATTCCATTAGTTTAAGCTCATCGCTAATTAGCTCAACAAGGCTGATGATTGAACCAATTGAGACATGTGAAAACATTTTGTAAACTCCAAAATGATATTTGAATATTATGGCTATTTTAATTAAAAAAAATTCCATTTCACTAGGGTCATTTACTTTTTTCTGATATATATATCAGAAATATATATATATACACATATATGTGTGTGTGTGTGTGTGTGTGTGTGTGTGTGTGTGTGTGTGTGTGTGTGTGTTTCCTAAAGTGTGTGGCTTTACAGTATTACTAACATGCTGGAATTATAGCTCAGCAGTGAGGCATTTCCCCTAGCATGCATCATGCTCTAGGTTCAATCCCCAGTACTCTCTCCCCCTCCACACACGCAAAAGCACAAAACTGAGTAAGGTAAACATACAAGAGGCTAAGGTAGAAGGATTGCTACAAGTTCAAGGCCAGCCTGTGCTACAGGGTAAGTGCCAGGTAAGCTTGGGCTACAATGTGAGACCTTGTCTCAGAAAAAAACAAAACCAACCAACCAAACGGAACCTCCAATATTATTAGCATGAAGTTAGGATTTTAGCACTGAGTAGGACTCATTAAATGGTGCTGAAAATTTCTAAATGAGAAGAAGTTAAGTGTTGTGAGTTGCAGAAGCAGAGATAAAGTAGAAGCAATGTTAAAATGAGTACAGCACACCAATACTACCAAAAGTGGAAACATTGATTTGGATGTATTTTGAGATATTTATTAAAAAAAAAATAAGCTTCGCTGTTATGTCTGTACATCAGCTGAGGACTTGGACTAATAGCCAAATTTAATATACTGTGAATATTCATATCGGATTATTGTAAAAAAGTTGAAAATGAAGATTTATCTACACATTTGGTTCAGTTGGGAAAGTGATTTATCAAAGCCAAAACCATAAACACGGTGTTTTGCTCTTTTTTGTCCCTTTTGGATTTTAGTTGTGTTTTTCAATTACAAAGGTGTAGTTTGTCTGCTGTTAAAGGAAACATACATGCCATTAAGCAAGCTTGTTGGTTTCAGTCATAAAAGATGACAGACCAGTCCTGGGAAAACGGACATAAAGGGCAGAAAGCAAAGTCTTCCTATATAAGTGACTCCTCTCAGCTCTTTCCTGAACGCTACAGTCAGCAGAGGAGCAGATACACAGCAGACCTTTAGCACAGCACTAGGGAGAGCACAGGGAAAGGAGCCCCGGAAAGGCCCTCCCTAGACTGCACGCGTGCTACGCTGCTGCTCCCGACTCTGGAGCCAGAAAGGATGCTAATTGCTTGCGTAGTTTACTGTGCATTGTCCGACCGGACAAAAGAAGCTGGCAGAGGTGTAGCTGCCCTTGTTTCCTCAGGACAGTTAATCTATAGTTTTTGTTTTGACAGTTCCTTGTTGCCATGGATTAGAAAACATAAGGGAGGAGAATTCGCCTAGTCATCTGTATTAGAGATTTAGATCTTTTCAGCAATTAGGGGTCCAGATGAGGACTAGGAGGTTTCAGGCCAGTCCTGCCCAGGTTTATGGCCACAGGTGTTGGGAACTCTAGGGCTTAAAAGGTGAGTGCCTCGACTCATCGAAGGGTTTCTGCCACTCCTCTCTCCCCTTCCCCCCTTTGCATCTCTCCTCACAGATTCTCTGTATCAAGACAGCAGCATGTCCTCAAATCAACAAGAGCCAGATACCCTTCAAAATTTCCAACTGAGTAGCAGCTTTGTCCTCAACACCAAACTGGCCAAGGAAAAAAGGGAAATGGAGTTAGGCCTGCCAGCAGCTTCCGCCACTATAGATGCCAGCTTCCTTAGAAGATCCAGCAGCATCCCTTTGATTAATGGATTTGGGTGAGCAGGGTGGACATACCTAAGGTCAATGGGGGGTGTTGGACAACAACGACATCTGGTAGAATTTCCTTGCTTTCATGTATCAAGGTCTTGCAGGCATCTTCCATATTTCTGGTGTCTAAAGAGTCCGCCTCAGCCTAGTGGAGAAGAGGGAGTGGATGGCTCAAAGTGAGGGACGGCATTCACCCCCACCCTATCCCATATGAGGTTAACACATATCTGACCCTGACCACTGTCTTCTGACGGGTCTACATGGACCCAGCTACAGCCACCAGTTGGTGTGGAGCATGGCATTTTTGTGATTTCCCTTTCTCTCTTAGCCACTGTTTGAAGAAGCTGGGCATCCCTCTGCCCGTGCCTCCAGCTTTGTTATAACGATTGTTTCTTCATTTTCTCAGCGCACTGGTCACCTTTGTCTCACTTTCACCCCCTGCACACTGAAGACGGAAAGGGCTGTCAAGCAAATACACACACAGAGAACTATGAACAACTGTGAATATAGAGTTTAAAGACAACAACAGTGTTGGGCTAGAGAGATACGCCATCACACTTAGCTTCAACACTACATTCAAGGCAGTTTTTAAATTTATTTATTTATTTTATGTCCCAGTGCAGTTTCCCCTCTCTCCTCTCCTTTCATTCCTTACCCCCACCCCCTCAGTTCCCACCCCCCAGTACACCCTCCTTTGTCTCTGTTTAGGAAAGGCAGGTCTCCCATGAATATCAACAAAACACGGCATATTAAGTTGCACTAAGAGTAAGCCCCTCACTATATTTAAGGTAGTTTTTCAATACTATATTTAAAAGTGAGGTTTTTAAAAACCTTTTTCTCTGGCCCTTCTTTAAAAAATTAGAAATTGAGATAGGGGTGTAACTCTCTGGTAGACTGTTTGCCTAGCATGTATGAGACCCTGGGATCGATCCCCATCACCACATGAAGATAAACATGTACACCAACCTTAGCTTAATCTGATGCCATCTGCCTGTACTCACAGGACTAAGCAGACTGAGTTAGAGAATTGCTGAGTTCAAGGCCAGCCTGGACTACACAGTGAGTTTGAGGTCAGCTAGGACTACATGGTGAGGCCCTACTCCAACACACAAATCCAAACCTTTCAATAGCAAGTTTTGGACTCCCTGCCAATGGCTTCCCCTTCTACGGCCCTCGGGCTTCCTTCTATATTTAAACTGTTACTAAATCAAGAGACTGATTACTGGCCAAATACAGACTGCTGTTTGATTTTGTGAAAAAAAAGTTATATTGGAACTTAACCATGCTCATTTGCTTCCCAATTGTCCATACAATGACCTAGAAGAGACGTTACAACAGAAACTGTATGTCCCCAAAGCCTTAATATTTACTGGGTGGTGCTTTCAAGGTCTGTCCACTATCTAGTTTATTGAATTCTTACTAACCTAGAAGAATAGTACTCATCCTAATAAGTGATTGTTTCAGGAATAGAATTAATACAGATCTACTGTTGCTTAAATAAGCTGCATACTGACATTTGATGTGCGACATGTGAGCATGGCCCAGTCACACTGCCTCTGCTTCTTTTCAAGTTAGAGGACAGCTAGGTGTGGTGGCCTATGCCTGCAATCCTAGCATTCTGGAAGTGGAGTTCCAGAGTTCAGTGAGCTCAAGGCCAGCGTTGATTACATAGCGAGAGACTGTTTTTAAAAACCAACACACACACACACACACACACACACACACACACACACACTGTGTGTGTGTGTGTGTTTATGTGGTGTATTGGGAGAGAGAGAGACAGAGAGATACAGAGCAAGAGAGAGACAGAGAGACATACACAGAGAGAGAATGAACACACGTACAGAAAGAGGAGGAGGAAAGAGAAGAGCAGCTGGGTATTATGCAAACTATAATCTTAGCACTTGGAAACTTAGGAGGTGGATGAACGAGAATCAGGGGTTCAAAGTCAACCTTGGCTACACAAAGAGGTGGAAACAGGCCTCAGTTTCATAGGACCTTACCTGAAACAGACCAAAATTAAAGGAGGCAAAGAAAATTTAGGAATGACTAGCTTGGGTAACATTTCAAGTATACGGAATAATTCTGGAAATAGACAATCATAGGTATACGCAGACAGCTAAGCGGTCACATTGGTGTGTATCACTGGCTTTAATGTTTGCCTCCTCCTCTACTCATCTGTTGATCTCAGAAAAGGTCCTTCCCTCCCACTAGTCTATTTTTAGTTGAAACGTCACCATAAATGTGTAATGCAGTTGCCAATTGTTCCTTTCTAGGCAGGACTATTTTGTACTTTAAGGCTGTTTGCCCCCCACATAACATAATACCCTTTCACAAGAAAAATATTAAATGGGCCGGGTGGCAAAGGCCTGTGTGTAATCTTCGATACTTAGAAGACTGAGGCAGGAGAACCTCAAGGTCAAGTCCCACCTGAGCTGTGAAATGAGTTCAAACCAACTGAAGCAATTCATTGAATAAAAGGAGGGCTGAGTATATAGTTCAATGGTAGAGCACTTGGTTACCACGTACCAGGCATTGGCTCCATCCCCCACTATCACAGCAAAGTAATAGACAAAAATTAATAATGGTGGTCAATAATAGTATTTAAAATGAACTACTATTAATTGTACATATTTTGGGGGTTCAGTAAGATCATTCAATACATGTGTATGATATGTAATAATCAAATAAGTGGATGCTATTCTTATTTCCTTAAATTTTTATAAAGCTCAGATTAACACAAGTAATTACATTTGTCAGACTCTGTATATTTCAATATATGTATATATAATGTATACTGATCAAGGCTGCTTTGTGTCTGTAGCCCGTAAGTTCTTCTCTTGTTGTTAGTTTTAAACTACAGACTAGGTTGCTGTGAACCCTGCTCCCTTCACTGTGCTGTACTGAACAAAAGAAAAACAGAGAAGCTGTGTTTGTGTCTAGATTTTGTTCTGAAATTTTCCTAGTCCCTGAAATCCAAAGGTCTGTAGGCAGACTGTGGCGGGCTTTGACTGTAATACTGAAGACCTGAATGTGGTAGATAACAGCCACTGGAAATTGTGAGCTAGAGAGCAAGCTGTTCTTTAGGAAGGTGCCCCTGGCAAGTCTGCTAAATAGCTTGGAATAGGGAAAGAACAGAGGTGAGGAGGCCAAAGAGACTATTGTGCAGTTTGTGTATAAGGAAAAATGCTTTGAAGTGGTTTTTGGCAACGCTCCTAAAAAGAATGAGATGGACAGAAAATAGAGCTGAGGGGTTCAGCCTAACTGACTGGCGCTTGATTGGCTATGAGCAGCAAGAAGAAGGTGTTAGAGCTGTTTCCTTTTGAGAGAGAGACAAGGTTTCATATAGCCTAGGTTGGCCTCAAACTCACTCTGTAGCTAAGACTGGCACTGAATTCCTGACTCTCCTGCCTCCACTTCCCAAGTGCTGGGATTGTAGGCATGTACCACCTACTGCTCCTGGCTGAAGATGATTTTTTGGAGTCAGTGGAGAAACCTGGATAAATGGCACGTGGGAATTCTTTTTGTGACTTCTTAGGAGTTCAACTGAGAAGCTCTGATCACATGAAACGTAAAAAGTGAAAGGTGACATCTTCTAGGTGATAAGGTCAAATAAGTTTGAGGCCACCTGTGGAGGCACCAGTGAGGCTGGGAACATAGACGCCATTTTCAGTGTGCAGTGGTTGGCGGCTGAGCTTGTCTGCTCCTGTTTGCAGTGTGGGGAGGTGGTCCAGTGTTGCACAAACTTGCAAATTTTCCACTGAAGCTTGAAATATTGAGTCTGGATTTTTTAAATGTGAAATTTCTTAGCGTACACAATGAATTCCAAACCATTTTAACAGAGTAGGGCAACACTTACCCGCAGACGTTCTCAGTTCTTTTGAGTCCTGCTATTTATTGGGTGAGGTTCTTTATGTAACAGTTCAGACACTGAGAATTTGTGCTTGTAGATTATAGTTCTGATCATAAAATTAAATCAGTTACATGTTTACACAAAAATGGCGTATTTCCAAGGTTACAGTAACAATTAGAGGGAAAATGGCGTAGCTGAGAATTTCTTACCTTCCAGTGAAACTTGTTTAAACTTAGATGAGTAAGCCTGTCTCTGTCTCTATCTGTGCGTAAACCATCTAAACGGATATCTCCACCATTTGCATTCATAGTGCCCCTCTTCTCTAAGTTCTATTTCTTTAAAAAGTTGGTGATGGATTTTGTATGTCCAATGTTTTCTTTTGTCTTAGTGATAATTCACAGGGATTCCAAGCTGACACCGTGAGAATGAGAAGGAACAGCTCACCATTTCTGAACCGCCATGCTTTGGTAAGAAAATGCTTATTGTGGCATTCCTGGGTAAGACACACTTCCTGGTCTTCATTGGCGCCTTTCAGACTTGAGTGTGGAACGCAGCTAGGTCTCACCTTACAGAGCTTCTGACTCACAAGGTCCGGGGTGGAGCCTGAGAAGGTGCATTTCTAGAAAGTTCTGGCTTTGAGAAACAGCTTCTCTAAATGTTACTAATGGACACCAAACACATCCAATACAGTTCTAATTATTTTGCTGCAGCTGCAATCTCATTATCTTTTAAATCCTTATGAATTTAGCACAAAGATATGTTTTTGTATGTAAAGCCATCTAGTTTCCACTCCATTCTCAGGCTTTCCTGAAAGTAGTTTTCATCCCTTTTTCGTTAAACTTTTATTTCATGTTCCTCTGGAATTGTAGTTAAAATTTTCTATTTATGATGTTACCAGGCAATCGAAATTATAACTCCTTTGGTGCTAATTAAAGCTAGGAAAATAGGAAAGATACCTATAGGTCAGTAAGTCAAAAGAATAAATGATTCATCATATCAATTTTTTTAAATGATGTAAATTGTTGCTCACACAACATTTAATGAACTATTTTAAGGATACAATGAGCCATATTCTGTGCATTCACCCCATGTGTGAATCACTACCTCTCCAGTTTCAACAAGTGCATATCTTTGTCTTACTGTTGGAATGGTGGGCGATTCAGTCTCTCACCATTGACTAATCTATGAGGGGCCTTTGTCATGCTAAGGAAGTTCCCATCTGTCTCTACCTGTTTGAATTGTTGTAGTACTTTTTCTGAATCAGTGGAAATAATTGTGTGTTCTTCCCCGTTCTATTAATAGGGTGTATTATGCAGATTTTCTTATATTGAATCACCTTCATATTCCTGGGATAAATCTTCTTTTACCATTAGTCTCCCGTTTTCTTGTGACGTTTTTACTAGCTTGGGTGTCTGGGTAACACTAGCCTCATAAAACACTGGGAAGCTGTCTATATTGATCCTTCTTTCCTTCTCCTGGACCCTAAGTCACATTCCCTCCCCATCTCCTCCTCTTCCCACTGCTTCTTCCCTCCACATCCCCCCACTTCCCTTACCTCCTTTCCCTTGCTCCAGTCATCTCCCCTCCTCTCTCCTCCCCCTCCTCCCCCTTCCCATGCCTCCTCTCCCCCTCACTTCTTCTCCCCTCCCCCTCCTTCTTCCGTCCTAGCTCCCTTCAGTCTCCTCCCTTCCTGCTCCACTCCCTCTCTACTCCCCTACACTGCTTGCCTCCAGTCTAACTTCCTGAGTTCAGTTCCTAGAACATGTATGGAGGAAGGGCAAAACTGACCCCTGAAAGTTTTCCTTTGACCTTAATATTCATGTGCAATGGCATACACGTACCCCCATGCACAAATAATAAATTCATAAATAATCATTAACGAAATAGAGGCTACGAGTTTGAGAGAGAGCATAGGAGTGCATGGGAAGGGGAAGAGGAAAACAATGTAATTACATTTTAATTTAAAAAATAAAATGATATTTAAAATCCAAAAAGAAAGGATCATATTTGATGAGCTGGAAGAAAAAAGAAATATAATGTGGAGAAAATAGGGTATGTACTGATTTGAAAGGAGTACACTGGAGCTAAGATGGATGGAAGTATAAAGATGGGAAGACACGTGGTTGGGCCGGCCTCTAGACTAGTACAAGATCTTATAGACTGAGGGGTGGAAGCACATGCCTGTCAGTCCAGTTCTTGGGAAGATTGGGAGCTTAAGGGCAGAACTGAGCTCTACAGTGAGGCCACACTGAACTACACTCTAGGATTTTTGTCTTAAAAACAAAAAACCAACCAACCAACAATTCAAAAATACAGGACGTTTTTGTTGCATTCAGGTCATGCTAGAGATTCTGTGTCTTATTTTACGATCAACGAGAAGTCATTGAAGAGTTCTAAGGCAGTTGTTGCTATGAACAAATTTTCAGTTTTAAAAAATCACTTTGGGGTTCATGACTTTAATCCCAGCACTCAGGAGGCAGAGGAAATTGGATCTCTGAGTTCAAGTCCAGCCTGGTCTACAGAGCAAGTTCCAGGACAACTTGGTTTTACGGAGAAACCCTATCTCAAAAAAACAAAAACAAGATTACCCTGGGGGCTGAGAGATAGCTCAGTGGATAAGAGCACTTGCTGCTCTTTAAGAGGACTGGAGTTCCTGGCACCCATGCTTGGTTCCCAGTACAACTCCTGTTTCGGGGGGCGGGTTGACATCCTCTTCTGGTTTCCAAAGACCAGAAACATACATATACACATAATTAAAAATAAAAATAAGGTCTTTAAAAATTACCCTGTCTTCATGAGCTGGAGATATAATTCAATTCATAGAGTGTTTGCCTAGCATGTACAAAGCTCTGGGTTTGATGCTCAGTACCACATAAACTGGATATGATGATTCATGCCTGGAATGCCAAAGCTTGGGAGATGGAAGCAGAAACATCAGAAGTTCAAAGTCATCCTCAGCTACAAGCTCAGCAAATTCAATGCCAATCTGGGTTACATGACAGTCTATCTCAAAAATAACATATATTAAAAAAATAGATTACCTTGTCTTTAGAGTCAAAGGAAGATTAGAAGAAGGCAAAAATAGATGCAAGAGTTTTCAATGGGAGGTCGCTTCTACAATAACCACGGCAAAAGGCCGATGATGGAGTTGGAGAGATGGGTCAGTGGTTAGGAGCACTTGCTGCCTTGCAGAGGACCTGGGCTTAGTTGTAAAAGCAATTTCATCGGAGAAAAGAATGAGATATAATTAAGGCAGATTAGTTTCTGTTGAAGAAGGGTGGAAATGTAAGGACACTAATAAATAACACTGTACATAAAAGCTCAGCTCAATTGTTTGGGGCCAAATTACTTTTTCTATGCCTTAATTGCATCATCTGTAAGATGAGAATATGATAACATTGATATTATAGGCTTCTTTTGATAATTACATCTTTCATAATAAATAACTTGCACATACTGGTCAATAAATATTAGATGTATTGTGTGTGTATGTATGTTTACAAGGCTGCATGTGTAGGTGTATGTGTAAGTGTGTATGCATAATTGGGGAGGTCAAAGTTTAATATCAGGTGCCTTTCTCAATGTTCCTTCACCTTATTTTTTTGAGACAAGTTCTCTCACTGAACCTGGAGCTCACCAATTCAGTTAGACCGGCTGACCAGTAGGTTGCAGGGATCTTCCTGTCTCTGTCTTCCCAGCTCCCGCATTACAGGTACATGCCATCATGCCTGGCTTTTATATAGATGCTGGGGATCTGAACTCAGTTGCTCAGGTTTGCATAGGAAACACCACCAACTGATCCATTTTTCTGGCCTCAAGATGTTTTTAGTACTAATAGTATGTGTAGACAATAACCATGTACCCAGCATTTCAATGCCATTCTAGAGGAATTCTAGACTCTTAGTTTACATAAGCGTCAGGCTAATACAATGTGTATTTTAAATAAACCATCTTATAGAACTAGTCCAGGTTGCAAAAAATTCAGGTCATTTAACTTACTTCATGATGGGGATTTCAATGCTTATTGATTTAGCTTGCTATGACAGCACTAGGCATATGTTTGTATTGTGTCCAAGTGTCATTTCATTAATAAAAGCCATATGTAAGTATATGCTTACATTAGTACAGAAATGCTAAGTTATCCAGGAGAATGACACGATGAATTACAATGTGGTAGGCAGAAGCAACAAAATCCAGTTAGAAGGAGCTTAGGCTGTAAGAACTCAGATAACAGAGGAGGTTTCAGGATTGCCTAATTCAGTGGCTCAGTGATGTCATCAGAGACCCAAATTCCTTCCATGTCCACACTCTCCCATTCTCAGTATCTTTATTAATAATCTATGTCCCCAGCAATTTTAGACTCCAAGATATTTACACAACATGTAAATATGTGTTTATCAAATTGCTGTTAGTAGTTATCTCTGGAATATGCAGTTACAGGACACATCTGACTTCTACTTTGTACATTTCTATAGTATTTAAAAATTTTCAACCAAGTGTGTACACTCAAGTTTTACTACCCACCTCTTCCCAGCCCCTCACAACCACTCTTCGTTCAGTCTTCATGGCTTCTCACTAGGTAGCCTAAACTGCCTTCCAACTTGGGGTCCTTCTGCCTCCACCTCACTAATTTTGAATGTCCTCAGAAGAAGCATAGTTCCACTGAGCGACTAGCCCTTTTGTAGAGAATAACAAACCTTTAGTGAAATGACAAAGAGTGTGTTGGTTTTCCTAATCAACCTACCCATTTCCTCTTCTGTCCTTCCTTCCTTCCTTCCTTCCTTCCTTCCTTCCTTCCTTCCTTCCTTCCTTCCTTCCTTCCTTCCTTCCTTCCTTCCTTCCTTCTTTCTTCCTCCCTCCCTCCCTTCTCTTTCTTTTTTCTTTCTTTCTTTCTTTTCCTTCCTTCCTTCCTTCCTTCCTCCCTCCCTTCCTTCCTCCCTCCCTCCCTCCCTCCCTCCATCCCTTCTCTTTCTTTTTCTTTCTTTCTTTTTCTTCTTTCTTTCTTTCTTTGCTTTTTTTTAAAGACAGGATTTAGTTGTGTGACCCAGGCTGTCTTCAAACTTGAGGTCTTCTGCCAAGTGCTGGGGTTGCAGGAATGTGCTACCACAGTAGGCCCAGACATTTGAACTGTACAACCCATGATATCTATCTGCTAGGACATTAGCTTTGCACATTGGCTGCCACAAGCTCCAAATCAGTTTATGCTCCCTTAGTAGCAAGTGTATCGTCTCATTCCTGACACCGTTCTGTACTCTGTCTATGCAGTCCACATTCACTCCTGGAAAGTACTAATATAAGCTTCCTTGAGTCATTTCTGGAACCAGGCAGAGTGATCTAGAAACACAGCCTACAAACCTTCCTTCAGGATTATCTAAGTATTTTATCTGAAGCAACTGCAATGGGGAGTGGCTTAAAAATAGTAAAACTGGGACATTTTAAATCTAATTTTTAAAACTTTTAGTATCTATACACATTAAGTTTGTTCCCTACCTAGGTCTCTTATCTCAAGCTCAAGATCCTGCCTCAAACTCTAGCATGCTGGGATGCACAGGCCTCCATACCCAGCTATGCTTTTTGAAAAAAAGAAAAAAAAACCTCAGACTGACTTCTTCCTTTCTAAAGTGGATATACTTCTTGGGAATGAGTTTTAGCTAGCACACACTCCGGGCCCTTTCACTTCTATTTCCCTTAAACATCCAGAAACATGCACATACTCCACCCTGATGACATCATTTCTTGGCCCCAATACTCTTGCTTCCTTCCAAGGAATTCATCCTCCTCCCAGACTAGGAGAAAAAGGCACAATGAGAATTTACACAACAGACAATCACCAAGTTTTATCAACATCTCAGAAAAGGATCAGTCCTGAGGATCGAACCTAGGGCCTTTTGCAAGCTAACCAAGTCCTCTTACCACTGAGCTTTACAACCCAGTTGTACTTCAACCTCAGTATCTTTTTTCATACAAGAAAAAAAAATCACACACACACACACACACACACACACACACACACACACACACACACACACAAGGCAATTTCCTCGCAAGTGCCACCTGCACCACTTAACTTGGAGGGAGGGAGACTTGCTTCCAGAGTTCTTGCCTTTCCTGGTTAATTTTCCACACTGGTACTATTAAAAGAACCGGCCAATCAAATATTTGAGCTACGTGTATCCAATTTAAAAGTCTTCCAGTGGCTTATGGTTCTATAGGTCCACTTCAGTCCTTCTCAACACAATGTCATTTGTGATTTCCTGGACAAAGATTTCCAATGGGAAATTTTAGACCTTTGCTTCAAACCAAACTGGCTCTTCACCATCTATTAAGTATCAATTAAAAATATCTTCCAAGAAGTCTTTAATAATGAGTTTGGAACATTTTCCACACCCTTTCTCCTCTCTCACAATAATATCTAATGATAATTCAGCTAATGTAAAAGTTCTACGTAGGGGATATGTATATACTTAAGTTGATGCTACCATGACTTTTCGATTAGATTATAAGCCTCATAAACATTAACATTTCACATTACCTATTGTGAACTTTCTAGTAATTTGAATTATAAAAGCATGAGCTTTTGTAAGCTTTCTGGAAGAAAGCATGGTCCTAGGCATCAAGAAAATAGCCAATGGGCCTGTGAGCTGGTTCAGGGAGTAAAGCCAGACTTGATGGTGCATGCACATAATCCCAGAACTCAGAAAGCAGAAGATGGATCTCTGTGAGTTCAAGGACAACCTGGTATCTTTAGTAAGCTCCAGGCTAACTAGGGTTACATAGTGAGACCCTATTTCCAAAAATCTGCCTCTGTGTCTCTGTTTCTGCTTCTCTCTCTCTCTCTCTCTCTCTCTCTCTCTCTCTCTCTCTCTCTCTCTCTCTCTCTCTCTCTCTCTCTCACACACACACACACACACACACACACACACATACACACAGGCACACAGTGTTACTGAAACATCAGGCCAAGAACATGACTAGAAAAGGATGGTCTACGTCCATCCTCTGGCTAGGAACTAAACCATGCTCAGAGCTGAGCACCTGCACATGTCCATTCCAAAGCTAACATATAGTGCTGACGAGTATAACCTGCTACTCGCTATTCTCTTATATTTACTGGAGCAGATCATTTTTCTGCAATTAAAAAATTGAGTATAGCTTATAAAACTCTCCATCATTTTCAACTCTTTTGGTAACAGAGCCTTCTCTTCTTTCTCTCCCTTCCTGGCTGCACACCAGGCTAATATCCCTGCCTAAAATATATCGAACATCTTCACTTTTCTGTGGAATATGCTGCCAACCTCCTCACTTTACAAGGCCCAACTCAAATCAGATGCTACTTTAAGCCTTTCCTCTCTGTCCCCTACTCCTACGCATGTCCACTCGGGCTTGGATTTCTGTTCCCATTCTACTTTTTGCCCACTGGACGTTCACTTCTTGTCTCTTTTGGTTGTTCTTTTTTTTGGTCTAAATGTTTTTAATTTTTATTTTATGTGCATTGGTATTTTGCCTGTATGCATATCTGTGTGAGGGTGTCAGATCCTCTGGAACAGGAGTTACAGACACTTGTGAGCTGCCATGTGGGTGCCGGGAATTGAACCCTGGTCCTGTGGAAGAGCAGCTGGTGCTCTTAACTGCTGAGCCATCTCTCGAAACCCACTGTCTAAATGATTTTTGATATTGGTGTGTGTGTGTGTGCGTTTTAATAATATTTACTTTAGTTTTTAAGTGTGTGTGTGTGTGTGTGTGTGTGTGTGTGTGTGTGTGTGTGTGTAAATGCCCATGGAGTCCAGAAAAGAGTGTTGAATCCTCTGGATTTGGAGTTGCAGGCAGTTGTGAGCCACCCATCCTGGGTGCTGGGAACTGAACTCAGGTCCTCTGCAAGAGCAGCACACACTCGTGACTGCTGAGCCCTCTCTCCAGCCCTCTGTCTAAATGTTTTTCTTAAAGCAAATATTTGTACCAAGTAAGACTTTATTTCACTCCAAAATAAAACAGCACAGTAGGGGCAAGATTCATTTCAAACAAGGTCTCACTACGTAGTCCAGGCTAGCCCGGGACTCTCATCCTCTGCTTCAGTCTCTGAGTTCTGGGATTGCAGGTGTGCATCATCATGTCCAACATTTCTTATTATAGTATATAATATATATGATATATTAAGGTCTATTTTTAGACCCTGCTTCTAATCCCCCCTTCCTTCACTTGAAATTTTTCCACATATTGCTGCTACCTTTTTTAACCTTTCAAAGCAGACAGAACTTGCTTGTTTAAAAGACCTTTAAGATTTAAGAATATGGAGAAACTTATACTTTGCTTTCTTTTGAGATCAAAGTCTAAATTCCCAAAATTGCAGTTCAGTTTCAGCCACTTCTCACCAAATTTATTTCCTGCTGCTTCCTCCCAGCAAGTTTTCAACAGCTTGTGCCTCTCTGTGCCTGGGACATGCCTCTCTACCTGAGTTGTTCTTCCTCTTCATTGGAATACCTTCTGTACACATTGAGAATGCCTACCTCAGCCTGGAGAGACGGCTCAGTGGTTAAGTGCACTTGTTCCTCTTGAAGAAGGCCTGGCTTCAATTCCCAGCACCCACATGGAGGCTCACAGCCATCTGTAACCCCAGTCTCAGCACATCCAAAGCTCTCTTCTGACCTTCGAGTGTACCAGGCTCACATGTGTTGGACACATATATACATGCAGGCAAAACACTCATACACATACAATAATAAAATAAATAAATAAAAAAAAAACAGAATTCCTATCTACTCTGTGAGGCCTATTGTAAGACCTCAGGCAGAGTCTTCTTTGAATTCCCACAGTCAGAACTCTGCTTTGGCAGTTACTTTGTTTTGTTTTGTTTCTTAACTAGAGGTTGATTTTCTCAAGGTCAGGAAGTTTGCCTTTTTACTTCTGGATCCTTAGGTCCTAGCAAAAGTGCTTTGACACATAGTAGATACTTGTTAGATATTTTTGAAACGCTCCACTCAGTGTGTTCTTAATACATAATGAGGCTGAGTATGTAGGCTAGTGTTAGGACACATGCCTGTCTTACACAAGATCTTAGGTTTGATTCCCCAGCACCACAAATAAATTCAGAATGTGAAAGTTAGTTAAAGATCAATTCACACCAAGCATTTTAGGAAACAACCAGGCTACACATAGAATAGATAAATTCTGAGGGTAATTGAAGCTTTATGTCCATACTTAGCCTTGAATCCCCTCATTCTTTCATTCTCCTCTTACGTGGGTTTTTCTAAGCTTTGAGACAAGACAAAAAAGGAGGAAGTAGTTCTGAAAAAAAAAAGAGAAAGGACCTAGGCAACAAGTATCTTAGCAACAAAGAGTAAAATTTTGGAAACTACTTGAAAGTGTTGCCTTAAGTCAACCCATACTATGAAAATTTCTTTTCACCAGCAGGATTTTAAGATACTTGATGAAATCGTTCTGCTCAGGTTTCCCGTGTGTGTGTGTGTGTGTGTGTGTGTGTGTGTGTGTGTGTGTGTGTGTGTGTGTGTGTGTGACAGCTTAGCTGATGGTTTCATAACTGCTAGAGCATGTTGTCCTGGTAACACCTCTCAGTAAGCTCCAGTGCTTGATGAAAACCAGCAAGAGAACTGAGATGACGTCGATCTCTAGTGTCTTAGGGAAGGAAAGTTGGCAATGTTGCTGGATGTGGTTGTGAACCCTGAAATCCCAGCACTCAGAAGTGGAGAGGCTCAGCTAGATAAGGAGTTTGAGGCCAACCTGGCCTACAAGAGACTCTTTCTCAAAAACAGACTAACTTCCAAGGTAAACAAACTTTTTTTTTTTTTTTTTTTTTTTTGGTTTTTTTCGAGACAGGGTTTCTCTGTGTAGCTTTGCGCCTTTCCTGGAACTCACTTGGTAGCCCAGGCTGGCCTCGAACTCACAGAGATCCGCCTGGCTCTGCCTCCCGAGTGCTGGGATTAAAGGCATGCGCCACCACCGCCCGGCTATAAACAAACATTTTTACTGATGTTTTGTCTCATGTTCCTTCTGTGAGCAATTATTTAATTTTGACACATATAGACTTGTGAATAACACAACGCTTTAGTCAAGATCCAATTTTAATGTTTTAAGCTTTGAGGTTAACAAATGCCATTGCTACTGTACAATAGGCACTCAAGAAGTATTTTAGACAATATAACATTAACTTCATATTTTAAATTATTAATCAGACACATTAAAGCAGGTTTGACTCTTATGTTTTAATTTTCAGTTCCTGCCTTCCCGCACTCGTACATCTGCCAACCGGATTTTCCAAATCAAACAAGTAAGAGAATTTTAAAAATTAACAGCTGCTCATTTTAAATTGAAATATTTTTATTGAATTTATTTATTTGTGAGTGTGTATATGAATGTGCCATGACATGTGTGTGGCTGTCAGAAGACAACATGTGGAACCTGGTTCTCTCCTTCCACTATGTAGGTCCTGGCAATCAAAAAGGTCATCATCAGGCTTGGAGGCAAGCATCTTTGCCCAATGAACCATCTCACCAGCCCCTATATTATTATTTATTATTGGAACTGCTGTTTCTATAATTCTAAAAGCATCATGTGCAACTAAAATTTTAATTCAAGGAATGTTTTCCTAAAACAAAATGGATGAACTGCCAGGTGTGGTATCACATGTCAGGAATTTTAGGGCTTGTAAGATGGAAGAAGGTAGATAAAGAGTTCAAGGTCATCGTCAGCTACATAATGAGTTCAGGGCTATCTTGAGCTACATGAGACATTTAGTGTCCACATTATAGACTATAATCTTTAAATTTATTTATTTATTTGCTGTTTGGGTTTGAACCCTGGGTTTTGTGAATGTTAAACATACATTCTACCATAGAGCGATATATCTGAACCTTTCAACTCTTTTAATCACACAGAACATCAATAAAAACTGTGAGTATATATGCCTACAAAGTACATATAAAACCATGTTTGTTTATACATTTTGAATATACGCCACTGTGCTAGCAGACTGTAGGAATCTGACTATAACCAAAATAGAAATACAAAGATACAGTGGCCAGGGTGGTGCATGTCTGGAATCCCAGTGCTCAGAAGCTGAAGGCAAGAAGATCAGGAGTTCAAGGACAACCTGACCTACAAAAGACTTTGTCTCAATATGTCCCCCTTCCCACAAACAGAGAAATACTAAAGAATGAGATAAAAAGGAAATGGTGTTTTTAGAAATTCTAAAGTGTTATTAATAAAAGCTCAATACTGATAGTAAATATGAATTCCTATTTATAATAGTCCATAATTTCCACAATATTTGCTTCAACTTTACATTACTAGTATTATCTTCTGTCCAAGATTTCTTTGTAGGATTATTTTTTTTCCTTTTTATTTATTCTTCTCTCATATATTATATTACAGTTTCCCCTCCCTCTGCTCTTTCCAGTTCCTCTCCCCCATCTCCCTTCTCCCCCAGATTCACTCCAGCTCTGTTTTCCTCAGAAAAGAGCAGGCCTCCTAGGGCTATTTACCAAACACGGCATGCAAGTTACAACAAGACTAGGCACAAAACCACAGAGCAAGGCTGGATGAGGCAACCCAGTAAAATGAAATAAGTCCCCAAAGCGGGCAAAAGAGTCAGAGGTTTGTAGGATTTTATTTGTTTGTTTTGAAACTGGACATCACTGTACTGCCTAGGCTGGTCTTGAACTCCCCAGCTCGGGTGATCTACCTGTCTCTGCTTCCCTCGAGTAGCTGGCACTATAGGGTTTTACACGTGCTAGGCAAGCACTCTGCCACTGAACTGTATCTGTTGCCCCATTTCAACCATTTTTAAGAGTACAGTTAATGGTATTAAGTACATTTACAATGTTAAATCATAGGTTCTATTTCTAGGAATTTCTTGTCATGCCCAAAAGAAACTATGCATCCATTTAAACAATAACCTTCAAGTCTTACAACCACCCCAGCCCCATCCTATAAGCTCCATTCTATTTTCTGGCTCTACGAATTTTGACTATTCTAGGTATTGCATATAAATCAAATCATATAGTATTTGTCCTGGCCTTTTCCACATAGCATAATGTTTTCAAGATTCATCCATGCTGCAGTATATATCAGAACTTTATTTATTTATGTGTTTTGTACTACTGGTAGTTGAACCCAGGCCCTTGTACATGATAAGCAAACACTCTACCACTGAACTACATACTGAACTCATACCTTCATTTTTATATATAGCTGAATAATATTCTTTTGTGTGGACATAGCACATTTTGCCCCTCATCTCCTGGAAGGACACTTGGTTGTTTACCTCTTGTGAATGGTGCTGTTAGGAATGTTGGTGTAAAAGTATCTGAGTCCTTATTTTCATCTCTTTGGGGACTTTCCTACAGAATCTGTATCACTTTTATTACCACCAGCAATATCCCAAGATTACGGTTTCTCCATATTTTCACTAATACTTGTTACTTCTTTGATAAATATTCTAAGTGCCTCTCTTACGATTTTATAAAAGCAATGCATTTCCTT
Organism: Peromyscus maniculatus bairdii; assembly: GCF_049852395.1. Lineage (NCBI taxonomy): Eukaryota > Metazoa > Chordata > Mammalia > Rodentia > Cricetidae > Peromyscus > Peromyscus maniculatus. The sequence continues at coordinate 21,656,815 of NC_134875.1, read as the reverse complement.
ACTTAGGTAATGCATGTTTTAAAATTTTATTTATTTATTTCTTATTTATTTATTTATTTATTTATTTATTTATTTATTGTGTGCTCATGTGATGAAAGCATTCAAGGGTGCAAGTGTGGAGGTCAGAGAACAACTTTGGGGAGCTGATTTGTTGTGGAATATTAGTTTGGGATGTGTTACACTTGTTTATGCTGTGGAACGTTTGTTTAATGATGCAAAGATGGGTTGCATTTGTTTAACTCTGTGAAGCTGTGTTACTGTGCCTGTCTGAAACACCTGATGGTCTATTAAAGAGCTGAATGATCAATAGAAAGACAGGAGAAAGGACAGGCGGGCTGGCAGGCAGAGAGAATGAATAGGAGGAAAAATCTGGGAGGAGGAGATCGGGGAGCAAAAAAAAAAAAAAAAAAAAGGAGGAGGACATCAGGGGCCAGCCACCCAGCTACACAGCGAGCCACAGAGTAAGAAGTAAAGAAAGGCATACAGAAATAGAGAAAGATAAAGGGCCAGGGGCAAAAGGTAGGAGGGATAATTTAAGTTAAGAAAAGCTGCCTAGAAACAAGCCAGGCTAAGGCTGGGCATTTATAAATAAGAATAAGCCTCCATGTGTATTTATTTGGGAGCTGGGTGGTGGGCCCCCTAAAAGAGTCAAAAGAGAAAAAGAATAAAACAAACTAACTAATTAATTAATTAACTACATTGGTTCTCTCTCCCCTTTCCATCATGCGGAACAGAATAGAATAGAACAGAACAGAATAGAATAGAACCAGGTCATCTTCATGCTTGATGGCAAGCACCTTGCCCTACTAAGCCATCCCACCAGCCCTGTATACATATTTTGAGCTTCAGTGGTTTGGTCTAAATCATCTTTAAATCCTATCATTTACTTAAAAAAACCATACTGATAGGCATTTCATATGATATAGACTAAGACCATCATAGCACTACTAGTAGAGAAAAGCATGGACTTGTGAATCTTGGTGTTCTCTCCCTTGACTGCTGAAAGGCACAGAGTTTCTCATACAGTCAATTTCTGTGTATTTGATCTGTTGCAATGCAGAAGTAATTGACCACTGCTGTGGTAATTTGTAGGATAACAGAGTAGAGAGCTGGCCACTTGCTCGAGATTTGTTCATAATGAAACAATGTAGCTCTTCCATAGCCTAGTGGATGACAATGAAGTACAGCTTAGTGAAATTTGAAACTCCCAACCTAAACGAAATTTAGTAGGCCAGTAGGATTTGGGCCCTCAGTTTATTCTTATTTCTTTACCTTCCAGGAAGAAGGGATGGATTTAGCAAGCAGAGAAGCAATGCATGAACGGTGAGTGCCATACTTTGAGTTACTGTTTTGATCATTTGTATATTCGGTTACATCTTTTCCTTCAGATGGGCTGGCTATAGCACTAATCATTTCTTTTCTTTTGCAGGAAAATGCATACTGCTATGCAGGTAAGTCAGACTTGGGAAGAAACTCTAAATCTGGTACAACCTTTACATTTTAATTTTGTAGAAAATTTCTGTTTTCATGAATATGGTGTCGTGTTGACAGCATCCACATTGCAGTTCACAACCTCCCATCACTCCAGTTCCAGCGGACCTGCCACCCTCTTATGACCTCCGTGGGTTCCTCCACACATGTGATGCCCACAGACTGACTCAGGCTCACACATACACACAACAATTACAAAAAGATCCTTACAAAGAAACATTTTACAGTTTTACCCATAAGAATAAATGTCATTATTTGAAAGAGGAGCTGAAATAACAGTTTTCTGACCCCAAACTGTGGATGTAGCTGGGAGCTGTGAAGTCTCTCTATAGATATAATACTGGAAAAGTGGAGACAGGAGGATTCTTCCAACCTAGAAATATCAGGCCAGCCTGGACAATAGAGTGGGGGTTGGGGCGGGAGACAGAAACACAGAGACAGACAGACACAGGAGGGAGACAGAGAAACAGAGAAAGACAGAGAAACAGAGACACAGAGTGGAGTGAGACATTCAGAGACACACAGAGAAAGAAACAGAGACAGAGAGACACATAGAGAGAAACAGAGAGATACTGATTGAGGTTGATTCTGTTGTGGACCAATGGACCAACTTGCTCTTTCCTGATGAACCCAAGAAAAGTTCAGTTGTTGCCAGCACTGGGTAGGTAGAGCCGGGAGTACCAGAAGTTCAAAGCCATCCTTGACTGCAAGTTTGAAGCCAGCCTGGCTACATGAGACCCTGGTCTTTAACAAAAGGTTAAGGACTAAGGACATGGCTTAATTAGTGAAGTGCTTGTCACACAAGCGTGGGAACCAGAGTTTGAGTCCCAGTGCCCATGTGAAAAACCCAGACGTGGTAGTGTGTGCCTGTAACATCATCACTGGCAGGGGCTGGGAACAAAGATAGGAAGTTCCTTTGAGCTTACTGGTCAGCCAGTCTAAATGAATTCGTGAACTCCAGATTTATGAGAGAAATAATGTGGAAAGTGATTGAAGAAAACATCTGACTTTGATCTCTGGCTCCATGTGTGCATGTGGGTACATGCACTGGCATGCACTTGCATACACACACACACACACACACACACACACACACAAGCTCATTTGTGCTGAAATGTTTAGATGACAAAACAATGTTCTTCCCATCTATATAATTTAGCAGCTGTGGGTTAGATTGTTAGGGGTAAATTTACTGGGCTAATATGGCCTTTATTTCAATAATTTATAATATTTCCATGGATAGTTTGACATACAGCCTTTAATTTCAACGTTTAGGCTATAGGTATATCCCTACTTTATGTTTTTAAATGTCTGTATACAGTGTAGTTACTTAGCTGTGGTTGTTCCATGGCTTTTACTCGTCTTTCTGAGCATCCATGACAAAACAAGAGAGATGCTGGCTAATGTCAACCTCCAGACTAAGAAGTCAGTAGATGAGGAAATGGGTTCTTGGAGGAAGACATCTTTTCCTTTGAAAGATGCCTCAGATGGGCACCAGGCCCTCATTTGAGAGTAGCTTTTGAAGTCACTGGCTAGGTGAGTACTGAGCTCTGGAGTCTTGGCCCTTTTCAGGCTTCATAGTGATTTAGTTTGTAGATGCTGTTGGAGTTTCTTAACTGAGCAGATTCATTTCATTGTTTTAGGTGTTGGCATGAGTGAATACGATGTTGGGAACCTGGATGTTGGGAGGTGGAAGAGAATACATACTACACAAATATAACTTGACTGCGGTTTTGGAAAAGAATGCATTTTAAAATCCTGAGTTATGGGAGTAATACTGTGCAGGAAAGGACCAAAAATGATTTAGTGAGAATTACAATACAAATGAAATATCAGGCATAAATATGTATATTAGTTTATAGTTTTCAATAGCACAGCAATAGGTCCAACCATAAGGAAAATATTAATTTTAGGGCCTGAGTATATTGTATAATAGCTCAATATCGAGTGTTCACAATGCCTTTTTCGGGTACTGGGTAAGCACCTCATGAACCATGTAGTTCTCTCCTCCAAAAGATCAAGGGTGCCATTGCTTTATCAACATGATTCTTAGGTTCCCCACTTGCTTTGTGGTAAGAGATCCTCACTGTTGCACTGTGATCCTGTCCTAAGTACACCCCTGCTCATCAACAGCTATTTCTGCCAAGGGCTTGAATAGTATGCAGCTGGTGCTGCAATGGTACACTTCTTTCTGTTTACACAGAATGGCAACACCACTGTGAAGCAATTAACTATAAGGAACATCCAACTGATTCCGGTTTCCCCAATGGCTTCTCTCACCAAGAAACCTAGGAAGGTAAGAAAGGGGTGCTTAAAAGTCTATACCTCTTGAAATGGTGATGGTTGTTAATCATTACCCACTCAAGTCTTTAGGGGAATATATTTGACTATATATACCCAATTCTGTGTGATTGTTTTCCTGCCAAGCATGGTGACGCCTGCGTGTAATCTCAGCACTCACAAGGCTGAAGCAGGAGGATCTCAAGTGTGAGGCCATCTTGGGTTACAGAGTAAGATTGTTTCAAACACAAACGTAAAATAACCTGTGAAATACTTTACCCTTCTTCTTCCTTTCTTAAACATGTTATCTGCTTTGAACTAAATCCAGCAGCTTTTTAATGTATAGTTGAATCAATTTTGGAATCACATACATTTCTATAACTACAGCCATAGTGAAGATCGAGAGAAGCCCTCAGTCTAATTCCCTCTTGATGCTTTGTACTCAGCCTTTTCCCATCAGCCCTGCATGCCCTAGGAAGCCACTGAGAAAAGCAGTGATTTTAAAATCTCTATTCCAATTTGTTTTTTACAGTGATTTTCTTCCCATCCTTACAAATGTGTGTGAATTGCGGTGGTTTGCCTTCAAGCCCTATTCACAAGTCCATGCGATAGTTTCAGCTTTTCATTGGTTCTGTTTGTTTTGTTTGTTCAGACAAGGTCTTTCTCTGTAGCTCAGGTTGGACTTGAACTTGTGGTGATCCTTCTGCCTCAGCCTCCCAAGTGTTGAGATCACAGGTGTGAACTACCATGGCTAACTCTTATGTGACCACTTTCTTTTTCACGTCTCTTCCTTCCTTCCTTCCTTCCTTCCTTCCTTCCTTCCTTCCTTCCTTCCTTCCTTCCTTCCTTCCTTCCTTCCTTCCTTCCTTCCTTCCATCCCTTGAGATGGAACTCAGGGTCTTGTGCATACTAGTCCAACAATCTACCAGTAAACTATATCCTTGGCCTTCATTTTACTTTTTGAGACAGGATGTTGATAAATTGCCCAGGGTAGCCTTCAACTCACTGTGTATGTCAGACTGGTCTTGAATTTGACATCCTCCTGGCTTGGCTCCTGAATAACTAGGATTGTAAGCTTACCCTATCAGGTTAAGTGACAATTTTCCATTTAAGTTTATGTTGTTTGAAAATACTAAAGTGCTTGTAAAATAAATTCCCTTTGCAATGCTGGGAATAAAACTCAGGGTCTCATGTGAGCAGGGCAAGCACTCCATCACTGAACTAATCTGGCCCCCAAGGAAGTATTCCAGTAGCTTCAAAGAAAGTAGACTTCCAAACTCTATGAAAATGAAGTTACTTTGCTTTAGTGAGATTAAAATATCATTTGTTTCAGTTTATCATTTTATATACTGAAAAGAAAAAAATCAGGTGACCAAGTGGTGAATTCGGCAATTCATTAACCCTGGTTTGAGCATAATCTTTCTCTGACCAAGTTTGAATTTGTTCATAAGCATCTATAGCACTTTATTGATTTGCTTCAAACATGAGCTCATGTACTTCAGGCTACCCTCAAATTTGATATGTAGCAGGGGATAACCTTAAATTTCTGATCCTCTAGCCTGCACATCCTAAGTAGTGGGATTCCAGGCATGCAGCATTGTATCTAGTTTTCACGGTGCTGGGGATCAACCCCAGAGCATCTTTAACACGCTAGCTAAAACACTCTACCCACTGACAGACACCACCAGCTTTCTAAAGCACTTCAGAGAAAATATCTCTGGGGATCTGCAGTTTAGTGGTAGTACTCCACAGTGCTTGCCCTGCATGCGCAAGGTCATGGGTTCAATCCCCAACATTGCAAGAACGTTTTCGTCTTTGTTTTTAATCTTATCTCATATTAATATTTAGAGAAAGGCAATGCAATTATGTGATGTTACATAATATACAGACTTCTCGTTAGTACATAGACTCAAGTGTTTATAATGAAATCACAATTGATTTTGTTTCAAAGTTTTCTTGTAATAATCATGATGGTTTTATTTTATAATTCACAGGACTATCAGAACTTTTAGACCAAGGATCCTGCAAACATCAAAAAGAAAAGGTACCTTTATATTCTGGTAGAAATAAATGTAACTTTGAATTATTTTGTAAAATAAGTTAATATCAAATGTTATTCAATTTTTTTTGTTTTAATTTGGTTATTGTTTTTGTTCTTTTTTTTTTTTCTTTTTTTTTTCTTTTTTTTTTTTTTAAAGATTTATTTATTTTTATTATGTATACGGTGTTCTACCTGCATGTATGGCTGTTCTGCAAGCCAGAAGAGAGCACCAGAATGCATTATAGATGGTTGTGAGTCACCATGTGGTTGCTGGGAATTGAACTCAGAACCTCTGGAAGAACAGCCAGTGCTCTTAACCTCTGAGCCATCTCTCCAGCCCTGTTTTTGTTCTTTTAGACTGAGTTTCACTGTGTAGCCCTGGCTGGCCTGGAACTTGCTATATAGATCAGGCTGGCTTCAGACTCATGGAGATCCACCTGCCTTTGCCTCCCAAATGCTGGAATTAAAAGTGTTTGCCACCACACCTGACTAAAAACTTTAAAAACATTTGAATGTTTAATTTTTTCAGAAGTTCATACACAAGAGGACTCTGATCACAGACTTTCCTCCTCTCCTCTCATTGTGTGTGTGTGTGTGTGTGTGTGTGTGTGTGTGTGTATCTGTGTGTGGGTATATGCATGTGACTGCTGTCCTCAGAGGCAACAAGAGAATGTCACATTTCATGGAGCTTGAGTTAAAGGTGCTTGTGAGTGGCCTGGTTTGGGTGCTGGAACTGACTTCTGGCCCTTTGCAAGAGCAGGGTGTGGTCTAAAATGCCGATCATCTCTCTAGCCTTCAAAAAATTGTTTTCAAAGCATTTATTTTAAAAATACATTTGATAAATCACCAGGCCTTTCATTTTCTCCCAATAGAAATATATTTAAAGACATAGTGAAAACTGTAAAATTCTATATATATAAGTATGAATTGGAGAATGTATTTAGTATTCAGCTCAGGATACACCAAACTTTCCAGTGATACCTCACTAGGCTATGTTCTTCCTCCTTTGTAAACACAGCTACTGAACTACATGTTTAGTACAAAGATTAACTGCTGTTGATGGGAGAAAGGGTAAATAAGAAGGAAATAAAAATTGTGTTTGTGAAAATCAGTTATGGTAAAGAAAGAGAAGAAAAAATATAGGGGAAAGTTTGGTATATATCACAATGGTTTATATATTTTAGATTAATTAATTAATTAGTTACATTCCTGACAATGCACCTAACTCAGTTCTGTGAACAAGACTAGGTAAAATCTGGCTGTGCGTGGTGTCAGCATGTCTCTAATCCCAGCCTTTGGGAGGTAGAACCAGGAGAATCTGGATTTCAAGGTCATCCTTAGCTGGATAGCAAGTTTGATACTAGCCTTGACTACTGAATGACACTTTGTCTCAAAAAATGGCTAAATAAACTTTGAAAAATATATAAGAAGTCTAATGTAATAATATATTTGCAAATATATTAGCAGTCTAGGAGCTCTTAGAAAGTAGAAGTCATTTGCATATTTAAAAGTATCGGATAGCGGAATGTAGATAATTTGGTAGAGTGCTTGCCTAGCATGCAAGAAACCCTGAGTTCAATCCCTCGCACTACATAAACTAGAAACAGCAGTGCATGCCTGGAATCCCAGCATGATGGAGGTTAAGTAAGAAGATCAGAAGTTTAAGGTGGTCCTTGGGTATACAGAGAATTTAAGGCCACCCTGGGCTACATTAAAGACATAAATAAATAAATAAACCAATAGTGTGCTTAAATTAGAGCATAAATACCACACTGGAGTTGTTTTCCTTTTGCTACAGTTATACACAAAATATTTTATCACGTGGTGACATTTTCTTAGAATTTATTGATTAAAATTTTTCTTTGGGTTTCGTAGTACTGCTGAGGTGTAGAATCCTGGCCTAGCAGGCATGAGGCCCTGGACTGAATCCTCAGCATTGCATAAAATTGTCTGCATCACTTAGTTTTGGCATAATCCACTTGGTCTCCTCCCAGTGCCGTGTCATCTCGCTCACACACACCCATATCATGTATCTGGCTTTCAGCTGCTCCAGAGGGCAACTGCCTTATTTGTTTGTGTGTCCCTAAGGTAATTCCAAAGTGAACTCTGCGTATGCCAGAGTCTGTATGCTAAGTCAGACTCTCCCAGGCATGCCCTACCCAAATACGATACAAATTCATTTGGTCATTAGTGATCAAACTCAATAGCAAGTGTGCTGAAATCTAATCTCATTGAAACATTTTGGAATATTAATATTCACCTGGGGAACAACCTCTGTCCTATTTGGAGCCCATCAACACAAATGAGCTACAGGGAAAGATGATATAAAATACAAAAGAAGGCTCTGGTTGAGGAAACTGTTAAAAAGATTGAGGACATTGGAAAGTACAAGAACATGAGATAAAAATTAGGCTCTCAAGTGTATGTGATGAGCAGCAATTCATTCTCCGAGGGTAATCAGGACCTGATAAGGCTTCAATTGGCAAGTCCACGAAATTTGAAGAAACTAGACAGATGTAAAATACTACTTTTAAACTAATGCTAAGATTACCAAAGCATATTTCAAATTTGATTTTATGAGAAATACATTTTCGTTTTCCATAGTTCACATTTAAGTGAAAAGAGAGACATGGGTCATTTTTCTCTAGCAATATAAGCATAATCTAGCAGGGAACAGGACGTGGGGCCTCTTTAGCCCCGCATAAGCTGTGGGTTTATGGTAAGAAGGTCTATTGACTATCTCATGGGCACTTTCGTTGTCGTGTTGCTGAAAATTGAGTCCAGAGCCTTTCACATGCTAGGCAAATATTGTATCACTGAACTGCACCTCCAGCCCTTCTTGGGTCATTTTTAAGTGGTAGCCTTAATGAGTTATCTTTCACATATACCCTACATGAGATGGTATGGACTCGAGGATCAGTTTTTCCCACGGGCAGATACTATTACAAGAATGAAACTGCGAAGACGAACACTTACATCAAGGCAATATGTGTAGCAATTCTTCTTTTACACACGTCTACCTATACCAGGCAAGGGCTCTGCCACAGAGGTAGCCCTCCCTCCCCCGGCCTAGTCATGTGCTTTTTCACAGTCAAGGGTTTCTGGTCAGCATTTAAAAATGTGTTTATACTGTTCATTGTGTGCTATAGGAGAATTTATCTATTAGTTACAGTGTATGTTTGGAAAATCAAGCAAAGTATAAAGACCCATGTTTATAATCCCAGGTTGCCTGGCCTACAGAGTGAGTTCTGGCTATGTTGGGCTATAGAATGAAGCCCAGTCTCAAAACAAATAAATGAATGAATAAGTAAATAGCCATGTTACAGTCCTTGGTTAATACTAAAAATGATAGTTTCTTAAACATAAATCACTTTGTTCTAATTAACTCACTATATAAAATAAACAAAACCACAAATAAAAGCATCACATAGCTAGTTTAAAGAAGGCACTTGTCTTGGTTTGGGTTTTTATTGCTGTGAAGAGACACCATGACCACAGCAACTCTTAGAAAGAAAACATTGAATAGAGGTGGTGGCTCACTTACAGTTCAGAGGTTCAGCCCATTATCACTGTGACAAGGAGCGTGGTGGCGTTCAGGCAGATGTGGTGCTGGCTACGACCTGACCAGAAGACAGCAGGAAATCAACTGACTGTCACACTGAGTTAATCTTGAGAAAAAGACCTTAAATCCCGCCTCCGCATGACACACTTCCTCCAACAAGGCCACGAGTCCTAATAGTGCCACTCCCTTTGGGGCCCATTGTCTTTCAAACCACCACAGCACTCAAACACTTGCCAAGTCACAACCAAACTTTAAACATAGTAAAATGGCCATTCTGAAGCAATGGTGCTGTGCTTTAGGATTTATACTTTCACTACCAATTATAGTTTATTCCCTATCTATCACAAAAAAGAAAACTATGATGGAGTTGAAACTTTAAAATCTAGCTTTGTATCTGCTTTCATAAATCATATATCCAGAGTTTGCTGGTTCTCCATTCTTCCCATCACCCAATAGTGTCTGCTCTTGGACTTCTTTCTAAATAGTATAATATGCCCACACTTACACCTGCTTAAATTTATACATCTGTAAATTATAGACAAGGAGAGATATATAAGGGAAACATATGTTTTTTGTTTGTTTGTATCTGAGTTTCAGTCATCTCACTTAATATACTTCCCAAGTCCATCCATTTTAATGCAGATACCGTGATTTCACTTTTATTTCCAGCTGAATAATACTAGTATTGAATATCTACCATAGTTTCATTATCCATTGAAATGGCGGTTATTTTTAAAAGTAACAAACTATCTCATTCTGAAGCCCATGCTGGCCTGAAGGTCATGGCAAAGTTTCTGCTGCCACCTCTGGTGTGAGCCACCACAACTGGCTTCAGATTTGCTTTTCTATTAACGTCTTCCGTGCTTTACACATCAATAGCAGTGAGTAAGCATTGCTTCACAATTCAAATTTGGTTAAATAATACATGTCTGTCCTGGCCTACCCTTTTGTCATAGGTAGAATGGAGCTTGAAGATCAGCCAAGTAAAATTTGCACGTGTTACCATCTTATAACCTCCTTAATCTTCTCAATTGTCAACACAACGTTTGGTGAGTATTAACATGGGAGTTATAAAAAACAATTATTGGCCATTTCCCACTTTGTTTTAAAGTATACTGTGACTACTATATATATTCAGAAATATGGTACATTACTCTATGGAAAAGTTACAAAGTACTATTCCAAATGGGTGCTATCAACTTTTGTTCATTTCCCTAGCATGTGTATTACTCATGTTTGATGGATACACTTTTAGAAGGGATGTTTAGGCATTTGGTTAAGAAGTTTAGAGAAACACATAAGAATCTGGGACTTGGATCTGGGACTATACGTAGTTCAGTGGCCGAGCATGGTGAGTTTGCATGAGGCCTCAGGTTCAATGCCCAGTACCACACAAAAAAGTGGAGTTGGTAGGGTAGTTCAGTTGGAAGAGTGCTTGCCTAGCATGCATGATCCCCTGAACCACATAAATCAGCTTTAGTGGTACACACCTGTGATCCCAGTACTTCAAGATAATCCTCAACTACATAGAAAGTTTAAGGCCAGTCTGGGATACACGAAAGTCTGACTCAAAATGACCAAAACAAAAACTAAAGTTGGTAGGGAGTTTTATTAAAAAGCATACCTCCCAAAGCATGCTTTAATTGTTTAAAGAGAAATAGAAGAGATGTGCTGATTTTTCTCATTCTGCTCTTGTGGAACTATTTTTATGACTAAATGCTAGATGTTTGCATCACAGATTTCGTGATCTGTGTACACAAAACAGTGTTTCTTGAATGTTGTAACAGATGAGTAGCATGCACTTCTCCTAATCTAGACACTCTTGCACTCTTGATGGAAATAGCAGCAAGACTGGATCTTCCTCCTCCTCCTCTTCCTCCTTCTCTTTCTTCTCCTCCTTCATTTTCTTCTTTTTGTGGTATTTTGAGACAGGATTGTTCATCGTAACAAGCCTAGTTGTCCTGGAACTCACTCTGTAGGCCAGGCTGGCCTTGAAATCACAGAGATCCGCCTGCCTTTGCTTCTTGGGTGCTGGGATCAAAGGTGTGCGCCACTACTGCTTAGCTAATTGGATCTTCTTCTAACTCACCCTCTACCAAGCATCACTTTCTGATACTGGTTCTCTAGTTTATTCTAGTAGATTTCTGCTAAGTGATTCATATAGTTCAAGATTTTCTCACACGTGGTGGGGGCGGAGTAGAGCAAGGTAGATCAATAACAGATGGTATAGTAGAGTTTAGACTATCTCCTATTTGTCATTTTTTCAGTTTCCCAATATTCTGTTTATCTATAGAGCTTGCATGCTTGAATCTTGTGCTCTTAAATTCATTGCAGAAATACTTTATGGTTTTCCAAATAAAAACTATGTTGAAGATCCAGTCATATACCTCTAAGGGTGTTAATACATAGAAAATTTTTCTCCTTAATTTTTTGTTTGTTTGATTGAGGCAAGGTTTCATGTAGCCAGAGTGGCCTTTATGCCTCTTGCCTCCACCTCCCAGTTGCTGTGATTACAGGTATGCTCCAGCATACTCAGGCTGTCCCTTGATATTTTCTTGTTTAATTTGATTTTTTTGTGATTGGAAACAGAATCCAAGTTTTTGCACATGCTAGGCAGTAGTAACTCTACTCACTCCTGAGTCCCATTCCTAGTCCCTTGATTTTGTTTAAGACCTGAGATGTAGCACGAAACCTGGAGCCAGATATCAGGGTAAATGCTGAAAGATCAGAGACAAAGGAGCAAGCCACAGCCACCTCTTAAAAGTAGGATTTGTGCCATACTGAGATCTGGATTTACTTATAAGAACAACAAAATGAAGTTTTTAGACACATAAAAGTATAGATTTTAATAAAGTATGATTATTCAATTAACCACCAGGCAAGCCATTTTTAAAAATGATGCACTTAGATCTAGGAGTGCAACTCAGTAGTAAAGCGCTTGCCCAGCATGCTTGAGGAGCTGTGTTTGATCTCTAGGACTATATATAACAAACGAGGTCCTTAACGGCCATACTAGTTTTTAAATAACGCTTTCAGTAATTGCTAGTTTCCACTGAGGACGGAAACCATGTCATCTATGAAAGCAATTTTGAAAATCAATGCAGCTAGTTATACCACAGATCCAAGGATTGCTTATTTTGCTCAGGAATCCTTGGGTGTTTAATTTGTTGGGAAGGTGTAGGAAGAGAAACAGCAAGATAAATAAAAGCTAATTGAATAAAAAGAAAATAATAAGTAATTGGGGCTTCACTGAATTTGTACTCATCCTAATTAGCCCTGATCAACTTTACATTCTAATTAAAGTGGGAGGGGGGAGAAAATGTCAGAAAATACAACCTTTTTCATTTTTATGATTTTTTTTGCTCATCTTCACGACTATTGCCTGACTTAATTAAATACAAGTTTAATATATTTGGACTTTTGCAACAACAACAAAAAATATCATGTTTACAGGTATTCACTGAGGGTTTTGTATTTTTTAAACCCCAATTGTTTTCTTTTTAAAAAATCTCAAGGGTTTTTAAATAGGAAAAATCATGTTAAAAGTTTTAAATCTAAAGCAAATGCTTTAAGTAACTTGATATTAATATTAGCACTTTGAGCAGTGGAAATGTACCATCATGAAATGAAGCTGAGAATTTGTTTAAAATGCTTCAGTCAATGCAATAGAAACAGCTACCGAAAACATTAATGAAACACGGTTTACCTTCGAATATAACTGAAGGATAGGAATCTGATGTAGGTATGAAGAAATGATTGTGCTTTTACTTTTGTTTGTTTATTGTTATTTGAGACACCTTCTCACTTTGTTGTACAGGATGGCTGCCAGTCTCAGCCTACCAAGTGGTAGGATTACAGGAATGAGCCACCATGCCTTGCTGTTAAGATTTTTTAAACAGTGGCCCTGATGCATATAATTATGTTCATCTGTGATACAACTGAATTTTTGATGAGTAGTACTGAAACTTGAACCCAGGGCCTTGCACAAACTAGGCATGTGCTTTACCACTGGACTACATCTCCAGCCCTTAAATTGAATATGTATGAGGTGCGTGATGTGATAGTTCCCTGAAATGAGACAGTAGTCTATAAATTGGTGAAGGACAAGTGAACTAAAATATTTTCAGTGTGGTTGCCATATTTCTTCCTGAAGATGTAGGAAACAGCAAACATAAAGTTTCACATGTGCTATAGGCAAAGAGTTTTGGGCTTTTTTTCTTTCTTTTTTGTTTGTTTTGTTTTGTTTTGTTTTTCGAGACAGGGTTTCTCTGTGTAGATTTGGTGCCTGTCCTGGATCTCGCTCTGTAAACCAGGCTGGCTTCAAACTCACAGAGATCTGCCTGTCTCTGCCTCCCGAGTACTGGGATTAAAGGCATTCGCCACCACCGCCTGGCACAAAAAGAATTCTGTAATAAAATGGCTGACATGTTCCAGTATAAAAACTAATGATGAAAGTAAATAATGGGAACTGACAAGCCAAGTCTAGTGGCATATCCCTGTAATCCCAGTGTTTGGGAGATGGAAGCAGGAAAATTAAGAATTCAAGATCATCATGTAAGACCATATTATAAGTTTAAGGTCAGTCTGGGCTATATGAGCCCAGGATGAGCTTGCGCTCCTGATCTTCCTACATCTAGTTCCCAAGTATTGGCAATCTAGGTATGCACCACCATGCTTGACTAGTAATCATAAATTCCATTTATTAATACAGTGAGTTTTCTTATTTAATCTCAGTGAGTCATTCAAGTAAATATAGATTGCTATCCATTTATAAAGTTGTAAGATAACTGAATTGAATACATATTTTAGGCTTAAACATTATGCTTTGAAATATTTGAGAGCTGGGCTGAGATATATTCCCTGCTCCTGTTTTACACTTTTTACTAGTGTGTATTAAATTACATAAAATAATGGGTTAATAATGTTTAAGCCTAAAATATGTATTCAATTAAGTTCTTATCTTGTATCACATAGCAAGTTTGAGGCTAGCCTAGGCTATGTGAGACTGTCTAAAAAAAGCAACAAAACCAACCAGAAATGAAAACAAAAGGAACGCTAGACCAAACACCACCACCCAAACTCCAGTGGATCCTAGAAAGGTTATCTTTCAGCTACAGTTGGAAATCTTATAATGAGCCAGCTGTCAGCCCAGTTCCCTTGTCAGATAACTCTCACGATTAGCAATCTCCTACCTTAAGAACTGAGGATCGGTTTAGGTCTGGAGTTTTAGCCGGGTGGCTTGTTTCATTGGCTCCTTAGAACTGAGGTAAATCAAGTAAGCTATTAAAAGCACGTGAGTTAAGATTCTAATCTGCATTAATCTTTGTCCCTGCTTCTTGAATTATTAGTACTCCCACAACAGGATATATTTAATCTCATCGCCTAAATGAAAAATTTTAATTCACCTCGAAGCAACTATATATAAATGAATGATGAAAATGCATCTATGGCATTGGATATCTATGGGGAGAAACTAATTATGATTCCCCTCGAGTGTTTTAAATTACTTTAAAATCTGAAAAGTTGTGCTTGAAAATTCTATTATATAGATAAATTTTGTTGTCAGATAGTCGAAATTGTGCATTTAGAAAAGACCAGGAAGCCATATTAATTCCCCCCAAATACAGCTTATTTCCTTGACAGCCTATGATTTAAAACAAAGCCAGATGGTAGTGCAGATCTGTAAGCCCAGCCCTAAGGAGGCTGAGGCAGGAGACTCTTCAAGATCAAGGTTAGCTTGCCCTACACAGTGACTCCAGGACACCCTAGACCACATAGTGAGATTCTGTCTCAGACAAAGTAAACTGAATTGATTTTCAAAAGCCTGTAATATGTAAGTATAGAGATTCATCATCTATCACATAGGAATCTTGGAAATGTGCTCAGCATTTAATAATAGGAGACTTAATGACCATGGTCTCTCAGAAATAAAGCATTAAGTGAATGATGTTATTAGGCAGATCCTTAATGAATTGACCACTAGCTACTTCTATGCCATTTGGAAATCTCTGTGGCTTTACTGATATTAAAGGAAACTAGTAACAAAGATCACATAAGTCTTTTGAGGGGAAAGACCAGCCTGTATCTTTTTGAGACAAGGTCTCAATAGGTATATAGCCCTGGCTAACCTAAAACTTGCTTTGTAGACCAGGCTGACCTTGAACTCATAGAGATCCACCTGCTTTTTCTGCTTCCTGTGTGCTTGGATTAAAAGCATGCATCTTCCCACGCAGCCTAGACTGTAGTTTTTACTCTTTATTTCATGTTGATTTGTGTTTTGCCTGCATGTATGTACATGCACTAAATGCTTGCTTGGTGCCTCAGGAGGCCAGAAGGTATTGCATTTCCTGGAACCGGAATTACAAGTGGTTATGAGCCGACCACGTAGGTGCTAGGAACTGAACCCAGGTCTTCTGCAAGAGAAGCAAGTGCTCTTAACCTCTGAGCCCTCTCTTGCCTCCAGACTGTATTCTCTCTCTCTCCCTCCCTCTGTCTCTGTCTCTGTCTCTCTCTCATCTTTTTAATTCATTTTACATACCAGCTACAGATCCCCCTCTCATTCCTCCTCCTGCTCCTCCCTGCCTGTCCCTCACTCAACCCACCCCTCATCCCTTCCTCCAACAGGGTAAGTTCTCCCATGGGAGGACAGCTTAGCCTGGTACATTCAGTTGAGGCAGGACCAAGCCCCTCCCCATTGCATCAAGGGTGAGCAAGGTGTCCCACCATAGGTAATGGGATTCAGAAAGCCAGCTCATGTTCCAGGGATAGATCCTGATCACACTGTCAGGGGTCCCTCAAACAGACCCAGCTACACAACTGTCTCCCATATGCAGAGGGTCTAGTCTGGTCCCATGCATTTTCCACAGCTGTCAGTCTAAAGTTCGTGAGTTCCTTTGAGCTTGGTTCAGTTGTCTCTGTAGATTTCCCCAAAACCTGGAGCTAGGGAAATTCCAAGGAACCCACAGGGACGACTCCAGACTAGACTACTAGCAATAGTGGAGAGGGTGCCTGAACTGGCCTACCCTAGTAATCAGATCGGTGAACACCCTAACTGTCATCATAGAGCCTTCATCCAGTAACTGATGGAAGCAGATGCAGAGATCCACAACCATGCACCAGGCCGAGCTTCAGGAGTCCAGTCGAAGAGAGGGAAGAGGGATTATATGAGCAAGAGGGGTCAGACTTTATTCTTAATGAATACGAGAGTCCTGAGTTTTGTAGCTCAAGTTCTGCCCCTGGTTCTGAGTGATTTTGAATAGGACACTTCAGCTGTCTGGACTTCAGGTGTTTGATCTGTAAAATAGAGTTGGACTGGACGTTTATAAGGTCCCTTCTGCCTCTTAATTTTTTATTGAGTCTGGAAGACTATCTTCCTCCATCTTCACTAGACTGACATTCAAAGTTGTGGTAGCATGAAATTTCAGACCACTTAAGAATATTTAAGAAATTAGACAGCTTTGTTGCAAATATTTTTATTCTTCTCGGCAACAAGAAACTAATTTTGTTCAGCCTCATCAATAGTCTCCTCTATTCCCTAAATTATGCATGATTTATGATGAAATACAGAAAGCTAATTTCCCCCTGGTTTCTTGTTTTGTGTGAAAAAATGATCCTCTCAGGCTCTCCTTATTAATAACAAGTTCCAATGGACAGAGCACTCACCATAACATTTTCTTTGTACTGTAACTACAGCTTGAGCAAAACAAAATAAGAGTTATGCTTGGTGTGTTTGTTCCAGAGAATCAAGAAAGACGTGGCCCAAAGTGCCATTTGCTATAAAAATGCTGTCCTGCTATGCACTGGGAAGCACTTGTCTAGCACTAAAGAGGACGCTACCAGCAAATGAGCCTTTTCTTTTTCTTCAATAATTACTGTATGGCTAGAAGAAAAGCCCTCTAAGGTCAATTTAGCTTATTTCTTGGCATGGGCCTTTGCTTGGTAAGTCTCTATTAAACACAAATAAAAAAAAAAAAGGACACATTTGAAAGTTGCAAACAGCTGGCTTGTAACTGTGCTGAGGAAGGAAATACTTAAAAATGTCATTATCCAGCAGAGGAACCTAATTATACTTTCCTTTTCTAGTCTTGCTTTTCTGTAAGGACGGGTTTAGTTTGCTTCCTTAACTAGACTTGTAGGAAGCTCCTCTGGGGTTTACATCAAGCCCTGTTCTCGGGTTATCTTCCTGTAAGGGTGAGAGCTTGGGAAAGGAAAGGACTGGGGCAGCATGTCAAAGACAGTTCAAACTAAACCGCCCTTCAGCTTGCTTTGGAATCCATTCCCACGCCGTGTTATTACCAGAGATTTTTTTCAAATGCTAATAAAATGCGAAACTGTTGGGAATATGGGGAAAGTGGCATTCAAATTCACTACGTTGGATTCCTAATGCTCTTTCTGGTGGCAGTTTGATATTGCTCAAAACTATTCAAGCAGTGAATGTTTTTTACACTTTCTCTTCCTCCTTCTCCAACCCCCTCCCTCTCCATGCTCCATTCCTCCTCCTCCTCCTCCTCCTCCTCCTCCTCCTCCTCCTCCTCCTCCTCTCCATCTCTATGCTTCTTCTGCTGGTGCTGATAAGAAAACCCAGGGATTCTCACACACTGGGAAGGTGTTCTAAGCACTGCACACTATTTCCACTCTTCATTCTCCAATACAGCAAATCTAGATTTTCTTAGGGAAAAATATGAGGCCGAGGCTCAGGATGTAGCTCAGTTGGCAGACAGAAGTATTGAGTTCAATCCCCAGGGCTATATAAACAGCGTGCAGTGGTGCATCCCTCTAATTCTAGCACTTGGAAGGTGATATAAGAGAATCAGAAATTCAAGGTTGTCCTTGGCTATGTGTTAAGTTCGAGGCCATCCTGGGATACATGAGAAGCTGTCTCAAAAAAAAAAATATAGTAAGTTTAGAAAGCATATTCATTATAATATTATTTGCATTTTTTTCTTTTTTGTTTGTTTTTTCAAGATAGGGTTTCTCTGTGTAGCCCTGGCTGTCCTGGAACTAGCTCTATAGACCAGGCTGGCCTCAGACTCACAGAGATCCATCTGCCTCTGCCTCCTGAGTGCTGGGATTAAAGACATGGGCCACCAAGTCCAGCCCATTATAATATTATTATTTGTAAATGCAAAATAAATGAAAGATTATTGCCTTCAAGGTAAGATGTTGGATCTCTGTTGTACAATGTATTGGACTGTTTAAAAAAAAGTTGGTGGTTGGAGGTCACCCAGCAGCATTCCTTTCCACCAATCTTCTTGTGGGTTCACTGAAAACAGTGCCCCCTGGAGATAGATCTCTTAGCTGGCTGTGGTGGCACAGGTAGCGGTTGGCAGGTAGGAAGGTTACAAGTTCAAGATTATCCTTGCTACACAGCAAGTTTGAGGCCAGGTTGGGGTTTCTGATTCCCAGCAAAAAAACCAAAAAACCTCAAACAAACCAAAATTAAACTAAACAAGAAACAAGTGGTGTGCTGGAGCAGCTGAAAATCTATTTTCAAATAATGGTGGTTGGCCTTGAAAACCAATCGAGTCTTAATACAAATGACAACATGGATGGATCTTGAAACGGTCTATTAAGTAAAAGAAATCAGACATAAAGGTCAAATGTTATATAATTTTACTTACATTAAATAATTCAAATAAACATAATAATGATAGTAGAAAGTAGATTAGATTAGAGTTTACCAGTGGCTGGAAAGGGGATACAGAAAGTTACTCTCAATGAATATAGTTTCTGTTTGGGGATAACTAAAAGGATTCAGAAATAGACAGTACTGGTGGTCATACAATGTTGTAAATGTAATTAGTATCATATTTAAAATGGTTAGTAAGTTTTAGGTTAAAAAACAACAACAAAATGAGAACTGGTGCCTAACACTGGGATCAATTAGTTTAGTATTTCTCTAGGTATTTTATAAAATGTGAATAAGTCGGTATTCTGGCAAATTAAGAAGAGGTCACCTGGGAAGAGTCCAGGGACAAGTCAGTTCAGCCAGCTTAGTTAAATCTGCTTCTGTTTTTTTCAACAGAATGAAAAATTAGTTTAGTGTACCGCAGAGGTGGCAGCTGGGCAGTAATAAGGGTATTGCCTGCAGCCTCCACTCTGCTCCATGTCATTGGGAAAGCCCGAGAAAGGGGATGTGGTATGGAGCATGTTCGAACTGTTTAACCTATGTCCTCATTTCTGAGCACCCATTTTGTGGCATTGGTGCCATGTAGAATACCCTTTGGGAAATGCTGGGCTAAATAAATTGCAGCACCATCATTTTGTAGAAACTGCCACACATTCTAAGAATGATGATGCCATCTGTATCACTTGATGCGGAAAGAAGTTTTGACATGGCAAGATGTTTGTGACTACAATGTTACAAAACACTGTAATTAATAGAGTCTTGTTTTTTTAAGTATATGGATATTCTCTATTTGGCTATATTGTATACAGATTGTATACGAATATATTTTGTGGATGGGGAGATGCCCTTTCTTGAACTCCCACAGATAGACTTCCAGACCTCCAGCCATCTGTAGATCTTTCTACAAATCTGTTCTCTTTTGGGTTTACCGTCCCCGCCATTTTTCTTGTGTGTGTGTGTGTGTGTGTGTGTGTGTGTGTGTGTGTGTGTGTGTGTGTGTGTGACAGAGAGAGAGAGAGAGAGAGAGAGAGAGAGAGAGAGAGAGAGAGAGAGAGAGTGTTCAGGTGCCACAGTGGCCCCATAGTGGGTGTCGGATTGCCCAGAGCTGAAGCTACAGCGGTGTGAGTTATCTGACATGGCTGCTAAGAACCAAACTCCTGTCCTCTGCGAGGTCGCCGTGTGCTCTTAAGCATTGGGCTCTCTCTCCAGTCCCCTGTCATTTTTCTTTGAGATGTCTTTTCTAGTAGCTACTTTATTCTTAATGTGTAGCACCCAGAAATTACCATAACACTTCATGCTTTTTGAAAGAAAGTACTATCCTTATTACTAAATAATTCCAGTTACATATAAAATTATATATATATGACAATTGGGTACCAATTGTCTTAATCAAATCTTGGAAACCATGTCTAATTTCGTACTGATTTCTGAATTGTACTTGGATTTTATAACTGCTACATATCTAGCCCCTTAAAGATTTAGTACAATCTAATTCAACATTTTCTTTATTACCTACTTGAGTATAACTATTCTGAATCCTACCCTATAAGTATTTGAAAGAAATTTATTTTATTCACTTTATTTTTTTCTAGAGACATAATCTTGCCATGTAGGCCATGGATCTAAACTCAGGATCCTCTTACCTCAGCTTCCATAGTACTGGTGTTAAAGGCATACTCCACCACGCCCATTATCCACTATATTTTATTTCTAAAGGTGGATAACGTGGTCCAGATCCTAACATATTCCCAATTCAATTGCCCACATTCATTCAAGTGTTACTAGAACTGTGTTTTTGAGACAGAGCCTCACTGTGCAGCTTTGGCTGATTCGGTGATCCACACGCCTCTGCTTTCAGAGTGCTAGAATTAAAGGAGTGCACTCCCATGCCTGGCCCTGGGTTATTCAAACTGGGTACCTAACCCTGGAAGAAAAGGAGCTTCCATACTGCTGAGGAAGGCAAGAGCCTCCTTGCTGCTTAGCCATAGAATTTGGAGTACCTTTGGCCACCTGCTCCTTTTTTCTCTTTGCTCCAGTCACTGCTGTCAGTTATTGTTGTTGTTTGTTTTTGACTTTCCATTCCCATGAGAGCCCAGTTAGATAAAGTCAAGGTTCACAAAGACGGGCTGTCTTTGCCCTTGACATGTACTCCCTAAGACGGCACTGTCAGGGTTCACAGTCCTCCGAATTGTTATTTCTTGTCCTTGACTTATCTAACCCAGTTACATGTTGGTCTTTTCAGCTTAATGAAGACTTTGTTTTCGATTTCTGTTACCAGTCCTCCCATACAGTAGCTACTTTTCCCCTCAAAAGCCTGATTGAACTATGAGACCTTGCTCTAAACAGCACACAACTTAGTTCCTTCTACCAAGCCTGTGTTGCCTGTGCGCTGCGGTTTTCCAGAGAGTAGCCGCTGCTCTGCAATTGTCCTATCATATACGGTGCAGGTGCACAGCATATCCAGAATGCTTAGTACAGAAGGCTTCCTTAAAGGAAATACGGTGAAAACTTCAACTCTTTAAGGATTTCCCCACCATGCATAGTGGCACATGTTTGCAAACCCTGAAGCCTGGGGGGTAGAGGCAGGAGCATCAGGAGTTCAAAGTCAGCTTTGGCTACACAGTGAGTGTGAGGCCAGCCTGGACTACAAGAGATGCTGCCTCAAACAACACAACAAAACAGCTGCACCAACTTTAAGCTTACAATCAAGATTCATAGCATTTCCATTGCTGCATAAAGCATCCTTTGGGGTTTATCTTCCTTGGTTGCCCTCCACTGGCTTTAAGTAACCCCACTTACATACCTCATTTTTATCATGTAGAATCTGATATATGTAATCATAAAGTGTGCAATTTTGTATCTGGTTATTTTTACTTGGAATAATATCTTTGGAATCCGCCTGTGTTGTTTCCTGTATTAGTTGCTCATTATTTTTTTATTACTGAATCTATGTAGGGTACAACAGGTCTCTTCATTCACTTCAGAGCTATTACTAGTTAAGCTGCTGTGAACATTTGTCTTTAAGCTTTTATATGAATTAATCTTACTTTAAAACCACACTTATTTTTGTACATATGCTCTTTAAAACCACACTTATTTTTGTACATATGCCCGGGTATGAGGGGCAGGGCATTTCTGTGCCATGGCGTGTGTGGGGAAGTCAGAGGACAACTTGCAGAAGTCATTTCCCTTTTTCCCCTGTGTGGTCCCAGGAACTGAACTCCAGTCAGACATGAGAGCAAGTGCCTTTCCTTATTGAGCCAGCGTGCCAGCCCATAAATGTATCTTTTACTTTCTCTTGAGTAAAAATATAGCAGAGTGGTTGTAGTGAGTCTTTCTCTGTCCCACCAGCCAGCTCCCAAATAATGACACAGACTTTCTGTTAATTATGAAAGGTTGGCTTTTACCTTAGGCTTGTTTCTAACTAGTTCTTATAACTTAAATTATCCCATTTCTATTAATTTAATTTCTACCTGGTGGCTTTGTTATCTCATCTCTGTAGTGCCCATCCTGCTTGCTCTGCATCTCCTGGTGTCTCCCCTTCTTCCCAGCATCCTCTTTGCCTGGAAAACCTTACTAGATACTGACCATTCAGCTTTTTATTAAACCAATCAGAGTGACATATCTTTACACAGTGTAATCAAGTATCTTACAACAACTGGTTATATTATATGATGAATGTATGTTTAACCTTACAAGGAATAGGCAGTCTATTACAAATGGTTATATTATATGATGAATGTATGTTTAACCTTACAAGGAATAGGCAGTCTATTTTTCCAATGTGAATTCACCATTCTATTTCCCACCGACAGTGAATGTTCTTTAATATAGTTCCTATGTAAATAATTAAACAGCAGATTTTATTTTGGGTTTTAGTTCACTTGTTTTGATGTTGTTTTATTTTGTTTGGGTATTTTAGTGACAGTCTTTATATATATCCACAGCTTGCCTGCAATTACAGACTGGCCTCAAATTCCAGAGTAATCTTGCCTTTGCCGCCTGACTTAGAATCACAAGCATGATCTGACTAAACAGTGTTTTTGTTTTGAGGTTTACATTTTAAAAGATGTTGTGTCTAATGTTACTTGAGATAAGAAAATTATCAATGATGGCAGCAAAACATGTTTCAATGTTTATTTTATCAGAATTGTTAATTCAATTATATTTTTGTCAAATAATTTATTTAACTTGCATATGTTGGGTTTTAGTATTTGGTTAAACACAATTATCCATTGCTGCTCAAAATGACTGGCTAAAGGGCTTTTGAAGTTTATTTGGTTTGGTTTGGGATTTTGATTTTATAAGACACAGTCTTACTAGTATCTCAGGCAGGCCTCACATTGTTGATTCTGCTGCCTCAGCCTTCCAGGATTAGGAAGACAGGCATGTGCCATACCCACACCTTGTTGTATTTTTTGTTTTTTGTTTTTTTTTTTTTCACACAGATTTTACTATATAGGCTAGGCTGGCTCATACATCACAAATGCTGGCATTATAGATGATATGCCACCATTGATGCTGAGGGCATACTTTGCTGTGGACTGTAGGGCATACTTGTAATTCTAGCACTTGGGAGGCTGAGACAGGGGGATTGTAAACTTAAGACTAGTCTGCTACATGAAACCCTATCTCAAAACAAAAATGAAATTCAAGGTAGATCAGACCCAATTAAAGAGGAGTTGTCTTGTTTAAGTCTTGGTAACATATTCAATATGCACATGGCTTTCTGAACTCTAACTTACTGACAGGAAAAGAATCTGACCTCATAGATATTGCCAGTATCCTGTTGGTCATCTGGAAAGCTACCAAGCGTGGCATTACTCTTTGGATCTCAGTGACAAGAAAGAAATGAAAACCCAAAGCTAAATAAAACAGTAGACGTACTTGCTCTGTTTTTACCATAGCGAAGATCTAAGGGTTTACATCGAGCACATGTTACCAAGTGACAAGCCTCTTCTAATCCTGATTTACAAATAGAAATGATAGCATAAGTGCCAGGATTGGCTGCGTCTTGTCTGGGACCTCCCCAATGTTGAGGAGGACGAAGAAGGCATTTGTGCTCTAAATAGTGTAGTCATGCTCTCACCGGGCTGTTGGCAAAAGGAATCTTGGGATATCCTTCCTTAGTGGATCCGTCTTTGGGGAATTTGATCATAAACAGTCTTTTTTTTTCCTGCCATGAGATAGGGTCTAGATAACACATAACATCTGGGGCTGTTAGGCAATGCCTCCTCTGTACCAGAGATTAACCCCTTCTACTCTTCGCGTTTCTATTTCAATGAGGAGCTTTTGCTTAGTCTCCAGTTTTCTCTGAGAAATTTAAAAATATGTACTCTATGCAAAGGATAACTTTCCTTTATAAACGGAGTGTGGAAGAACTGCGCTGAAAGTCACATTCCAGGCTTCTTGCATTACAGTGAGCTTTGGTTGTAAGCCTTTAATGGACCCGGGGCGACTGCTGGTAGCCTATAGACTGCCAGTGGGTGACTCTGGAATTCTCCTTATGCAATAACAAATGGAACCAGAGAAAGATGTACCTCTGGTTCAGAGTCTTTGCTTTAGTATGGCAAGGTTTAGTGTTAATTACATGAATGAAAATGACTTTTGTTGGATGTAGTAGCCATGCTTGCAATCCCAGCACTTGGGGGAGGGGTAGAAACAGGAAGATCAGGAGTTCAGGGCTGGTCTTAGCTGCATAGGTACTCATGTCGTCTTAAAAAATAAAGCAACCCTTACAAAAATGCTGGTGTGGTGATGCACACCTTTAATCTCAGCATTTCAGGAAGCGGAGGCAGGCAGATCTCTGTGAGTTCAAGGCCAGCCCGGGCTAAATGGTGAACTCCTATCTCAAAAAACAAATTTGAGAGATAGAGACAGGAACATTAGAAGTTCAAGGCCAGCTTGGACTACATGAAACCTATCAATAAACAAACAACCCCCTCCCAAAAGGAGTTTTTTTTAAGCTATCAGGCTGATTTCTCAGGAAATTGAAGAGCAGTACATATGCTTTGTGAGACTCGACAGGTAAACAGGACCTCATCCTTGCCTCTCTCTTCTGACATGTGACTGTCAGTTAATTCTTCCTCCAGGAACTTGACTAGAGACACAGGAGCCCGACAGGTTATCTTCAGCTTCTCCCTCCCTTTCTCTTTGTTATTTCTTCCCTCCCAGCCACTCACCATCCTCCTCAACTAGTATTCACCCTGGTCTGGCTTCTTCCCAAAGGAGCCAGCATGCCAGCAGCACATTGTCTTCCTTCTTCTAATCAAAACTGCCATCCTAACAAGGCTAACATCAATTTGAACATTCCAATTAGGCTATTCACAGGACAATTAAAATGACCAATAAATGGGACTCTGTGGGGAGGCATGTGTGTTCTGAAGCCATGTTCTGGCTCAGCTCTCAGTCACGGAGAGAGTCAGTGGTGACTGTCGTTAAGACTCTCTGTCATCTCCCTTCCCCACCCCCCGCCCTGGAAAGCCTCCCCAAAGCTTGGAAATGGGGCAGACACTGCCTTCTCTCCTAGGTCCCCATTACTGTTTCTATTTGTCTGCTGGAAACAGTGGCAGAGGAAGGCGAAAGACAACCCCGGTTTCTTCCTAAGAAAATGGGAACAATGCAATGATGTTACCTATTTTGTGGGGTTATTGTAAAGAGGGATTCATCTTCTGTGTATAAAACAGTGGGCTGCCCGAGAAATAATAAGCATGCAATTTAGGAAGCATTTGTGATTTACAAAGTGGGATCTGAAAGGAAGAAAACAGACAGCTGCTAAGTATCTCTCCTAGTGTCCCTTCCTAGACCTTTATGGCTTATAATACTAGGTTTTCATTCATGTGAGTGTTGGGACATTCTCCTTAAAATAAATTACAGTAGGGAATTGAAATCATTAGGTACTGGGTATCAGGTCACATGTAAATATGTTAGAGATGGTGATGAATGTAAGGAAAATCATTATTTGTGTCCTTCTTACAAAATAAGCTCATTATGGTTATTGCTCAGTGATACAGACTTGCCTAACATAGACAAGGTCCTTTCTTGAGTCCCAGCACCACCCCCCCAACACACACTATAATAAGGTGAAATTTCACAATGATCCTAATAGGGATATTAGTAGTAAATAGTACTGTATTTACTACTGTAAATTATAAAAAATTACTTCTGCAAATTACTATTTGCCTGGCTGCACTTTTATCCCTGTCTCTATTCCCATTTGGTTTTGTTTGGTTTTGTTACTGTAGTTATTGTATGTTTGTTCTGTTTGTTTTGAGACAGGGTCTCATCCTCCACTCCAAACTTGGCTGGAACTCTATGTAGAGCAGGCCTCAAACTTATGTCAGTCCCCTCCCTGTGTATGCGGAAGCCAGAAGCTCGTATCAGGTGTCACGTTAATTGCTCTCAACTTAACTTTTTTAGACAGGGACTCTTAATGAACAGGAAAGCTCATCATCAATTTGACTAAGCTGGCTGGACAATAGGCTCCAGGAATCCACCTGTCTCTGCACAGAACCCCCAAAAGTGGGGCTATGGGTGTCTGCCACCATGCCCAGCTTTTCTTTGACATGAGTGCTGGGGATCCAAACTTAGGTCGTCATGCTTGTAGAGTAATAGATTTTCCCACTGAAATGTCTACCCGGCCCCTATCCTTTTGATTGTTTGCCTCTCTTTGCTACAACGCAAGCCCCCTCCAGTAGCAATATCTTCTTGTTTTGTTCCAGGAAGTGAACAAAATACCTAAAATACCGTGTGACCTGTAGGAAGCGATCAATAATTACTTGGCACCCAGCTGGCTGACTGACTGTGGCTTTCATAGTCCTTTACGATTTGGTTCCTCTCTGTTTTCCAGCTCCACCCTTTTCCGCCATCTTCCCCTCTGTGTGTCACTCAATTTAACATTTTCCCACGGGCGACACTTATACCCCATCTCTGTGTTTACTCCTAGTCTTCCCTTGCCCTGCAAATAATCAGGGATATTTGCAGATTTTCAGTTATGAGAATGTGCATCACAGCCTGAGCTTGTATAAGGGAAACAAGGTGAAACAGCCAAGGCACCCATCCGTAATTCATAATTGAAAGAAATCACGGTAGGGTCAGGGATGAGCTCAGTGGACAGAGCGCTTGCCTAGCACGCCCTGGATTCAGTTATCACCAAATAAACTGGGCACGGTACACGCCTATGATCCCAGCACTTGGGAAGGGAGGCAGGGAGATCAAAAGTTCAAGGTTACCCTCGTATATAGAGCGTTCCAGTCCATCCTTGGCTGTATGAGACCCCGACTAAAAACAAGGAAGGAAAGAGGCAAGAAGGAGGTCGTGATAGCTTTCACTCATTTTGGCAATGTCTATCAAAATTGCAAATCCACAGGGCTGAGGTTACAGTTCCATGACAAGAGTGCTTCACTAGCATGTGTGAGGCCCTGAGTTTAGCCTCCAGCATCACACACACACACACACACACACACACACACACACACACACACACGTGAGGGGGGATGGGGAGGAAGGGAGAGAGGAAGAGAGAAGAAAAATGAGGTGCGACTCACACCTATTATCCTAGTGCTTGGAAAACTGAGCCAGAAGAATTGCCATGAATTTGAGTCTAGCCTGAGGTACATAGTGAATTCCGGGAAAGCCTGGGCTACAAGGGAAATGTTGTCTGGATAACATCAAAGCCACAAATACACATGGCTTTTTGTAGTGTTTTCAGAACTCCGCAGCCCACTCATATGCTTACCCATGTGCCAAGTGAGTACGTGTTGGAGAGCTGCTGCAGTAGCTTAGACGCTTCTGTTAGGCATGAGAAGGACAGGACTCATGATTATGTCGAGATCTAGGATTTGCTGTGGAAGACCATGTAGCTAACATTAATTTGACTTGTTACATGTCAGGCACTGTGACGTATATCTTTATATGTTTTTTTCTCATCTAATTCTCATAAAACCAGGTGAAGAAGTTACTATAATAATCTATGTTTTTGCACAAGAGGAACTGGACTCAGTCAGAGAAGTTAATTTTCTTAGTTTGGGCCAGACAATAAATAGCAAGGCTTCAATATTCTAAAATGTATATAAACTTTGCATATATGATCCAATTTTGTGTGTGTGTGTGTGTGAGTGAAAACATAAGATGTTGCCAGTTGGATGATGTCATTGTGCTTTTGTTATTTTCTTCTACTTTACTCATCTGCTTATTATTTTTCTGAGATGGGATCTTACCACATTGCCCGCGCTGACCTTCACCTCTCAAGCCTCCCCGCACACCTCACTGGTGCTGAGGCTGCTAATGAGCACCACAGGCCTGGTGTGCTTTCTGGTTTTGTGGCAAACACAGGAAGGGGAAGTGAAGGCAGGAGGCAGCCGAGACACTTGTGTACTTGTAAAGATTGCTAAACACGAAAAGTCTGCTGGTAAGATGGCAAGATGGAGCAATGGCACCTAGAATTGCGCTTAAGTCAAGAGGGGAAAAATTAATGAGGAGGAAAAGCTAGCCTAAAGGGAAGGGAGATAGATTCTGGGGTTGAGGGAGGGGAGGGCAAGGGAACCCAGTGCCAAAGGCGTAAGTGGAAGGGGTCAACCTGAGCAGGAGGTATTGGCTTCAGGGAAGCTGGGGGTGGCAAGGTGAAAGGCCTGACTGAGTGGGCAGAGAAGTGGGGACCGCAGGCGAAGGAGGATCTAATATGTGAGTATCGCCCGATGACCTGTGTCTGTGCATTAAAATCCAAAGCTAGGTGCCGGACAGAGGGGTCTGAGGCAAGAGTCAGGTAGGGGATATGAGGAGACGGAAAGGATTTGGAACAATCACTGAGAGAAATACGATATCAATATATAAAAGGACTGCCTCATAGCCCTTGGGGCCCAGCAGGGGCTGGCTGGCCAGGCTTTGTAGTGGAGCCAACTTTCTGACCTTCTCCAGCAATAGCAGGCTGCCTAGGAGAGGGTGATGGAGAGAATGTGCACTGTGCTAGGGTTTTCACAAGGCTGGGGATTGGCAGAGCAGGTGCTGCCAAAGGTTGCTGGGAGAGGGACTTGAGCAGATCAACACAGGCAGAGCTAAAATGGCTAGCCATGGAACGGAATCGGAAGGAGCTGAAGGGAAGCCAGGGGGTTACTAATGGCTTCTGGGAAAAGAGAGGGGAAGAAGGGCAGAGTGCTAGCTGTGAGGGCCAAAGAGAAGGGGAGACGGAGAGGGTGGGGGAGAGAGAGAGAAGCCTAGCAATAGGAAGCTAAAGAAAGGCAGAGTGCTAGCTGTGAAGGTCAAAGATCAGGAGAGAGCGACAGAGACGGACACAGAGCAGGGGGAGGGGAGGAGAACAGACCAGCAATAGGACGCTAAGGTCACAGATGTGTCTTTGCGCTGGAGATGTTGAAGCAGTTCACTATGGGACTCTGGAAGTAAGTGTGAAGGAGCAGCTAAGGTGTGATGGAAGAGCATAGACAGAATTCAGCCAGCACTTACCCGAGCGAGGATAACTTAGGATCATCTGTCAGAATTACACACATTCCCTTCCATTCAGTAACGCTGCCTCAAGGAGCTCTGTCTTCCCCCTATGCGTGCTTTTGTGCGGGATGATTGTGAGGGAGCAGACAGTGCAGTGTTGCCTGTGAGTGTGTCTCGTGAGAAACACCCTGAAGCCCAACCAGAGCGAGTTAAGTCAGAGTCCATAAAGTGGAAGGCTGTATGGTGGTAGAAGAGGATGCATTTCATGTGCTGTGTGAAATAATCATTGTATAGTAAATGGGAGGAGCGAGGCACAGCAGAGTGTCAACAGTGTGCAGTGCACTTGACATTATTATAGCCATAAAATAGTTCTAGAAGGAGATACACACATGGATATTGGTTTCTCCAAAGACAGCTGTTGGCAAGTGAACTGCAGCTGGGAACTTTTGCTTGGGGGCAAAGGTAAGACAGGACCTCCCCTACACACACACTCTTTTAAAAAAAAAAGTCAGGCGTATACTATGTAGCCCTGGCTAGCCCAGGACTCAAACTCAGGGATCTGCCTGCATCTGCCTCTTGAGTGCTGGAGTTAGAGCACTGTCATTCCTGACTCTTTTTGTGAAGTTTAAAAACTTACATTTGTGTGTGTGTGAAGCATGCACATTTTGAAGCGTACACCATGGTATACATGTGGAAGTTAGAGGACAACCTGGGGGGGTTGGTTTTCTTCTTCCATTATATGGACTGGATCCTGAAGATCAAACTCAGGTCATCCGCCTTGTGAGCTCACATTCTGATTCATGGAGCTACTGCATAACCCTTCCTCTCCTCTCTTTCTCCTACCTCTCGTGTTTTGAGCCATGTGAATATATTACTTGCTGAGAAAGTAATTTAAAATATATGAATTTAATCTCTCAACCTCAGTTTTCGGTATGTATGTAATTTGTATCTACTTTGTAGATATAAATCATTAGAATAAAAGTACAACAAAAACTTCCAATAGAATTTTGCTTCACACCAGTCAGTTTGCCAGGATATTTGGTCAGGGTGTAGATGAAATGAAACTGACCATGTGTTGAAGTTAAGTGATGGATATATGGGGATTTATTTTCATTTGAAATATAAAATTGCTCTTTTTTTGAGACAAAGTATCACTCTGTAGCCCAGACTGGTACTCAAAGGTGGCCTCCAAGTTGCCTGCCAAGTGCTTGGACAGCAGGTGTGACCTGCCATGCTCTACTAAAATTGACATCTTTGGGGAGAGACAGAGTCTCACTGCATAGTCCTAGCTGACCTGGAACTTCCTGAGATCTGCTCCTCCTCTCTCCCAAGTGTGAGAAAACAATGAAAGAGGGCCAGCAAAACGGTTCAGCAGCTAAGGATGCCTGCCGCTAAGCCTGTGAATCTGAGTTCTGCCCAGAACCCACATGCTAGAAGAGAATCTACTCCCCAAAATTGTCCTTTGGCCTCCATAAGTGCACCATGGCGCCTTCATGTATACATACACACACACACACACACACACACACACACACACACGCACGCACGCACGCACGCACGCACGCACGCACGCACGCACGTACGCACATGCACACACAAATAAAACTTAAAAAAAAAAGAAAAGAAAAAACAACTCCTATCAGGCTCTTGCTAAGAACATTCAGGTACTTTCTCATCCTGGATCTTGTATCCATAATTGAATGGAAATTCCCATTCCCCATTGACTTCTGAAACAGCATCATTACCTCAATGATTTCCCTTTATTATGGGGCCTGGTACTGTTCTCAGGATTTTTCCTACTAATGACAATCTCTCCCTGTCCTGTTGGGTGTTAATTGGCTACTACCTTATTCTTATTGCTTGCAAAGCTCATCTTGTTCTCGAAAAATCACTTCATTAGATTTTTTGTTTTAATGACCACTTGACATTCTCTTTCCACCCTAGTTTATTATTAGCTACCCTAACTAATTTGTAGCCATTCCTTTAACTTGGTTACTTATACTTATCAATCTAGGGGCTGATGTCTCTTAGACATTCAGTTACACAACACAGCAAAGGTCATAGGTGAGCACACTCGTGTTCAACCTTTCAACCTCAAGTTGTTTGCTTATGTCTGCTCTTCTTACATTACCTAAGAGGCCATAGTGGGTGGCCTCATCCTGGCTGCTGACACCTACTAATCTTTGCCTTGGTGTCTGTGCTCAGGGGGCAGGTGGGTTTCTTCTGCTACAGGCTCAAGTGT
The DNA here is from genome assembly GCF_049852395.1 of Peromyscus maniculatus bairdii. Lineage (NCBI taxonomy): Eukaryota > Metazoa > Chordata > Mammalia > Rodentia > Cricetidae > Peromyscus > Peromyscus maniculatus. The sequence goes on along the minus strand of NC_134875.1, from coordinate 21,625,131 downwards.
CTTCCCTATATCCGACTCTGTCAGCCGTCTCTGCAAGCATGTCTCACCCAAAAGCTTCACAAGGTTTCCTAACTGTAACGGTTTCAGTCTGGAGTGCCCCCCCCCCAAGGCTCATATTTTGAATGCTTGTTTCCCAGCTGGTGGCACTATTTTGGGAGGAGGCTGTGGACATTTCAGGAGGTGGCATCAACTAGCAAAAATAGGTCAGTAGGGGTGGGCCCTTAAAGGTGATAGCCTTGGTCCTTGGTCCCTGGCTCACCATGATGCGAAGAACCTCTGCATCATGCTCCTCCCCTCACACATGGTACAGATCCGGCTTGCTTGCCTCACTGTGCCCGATGCAAAGCCTGTCTTACATTGCTTCTCTCGGGGACTCGCTCACTGAGAAGCAAAAATGACTAGTGCTCCAACTGAACCTCCTCTCTTATTGGTCAGTTCTTCTGGTTTTTGTTTTGTTTTGTTTTTGAGACAGGGTCCTACTGTGCAGCCCAGTCTCCCCTTGAACTTTCAGAGATCCTCCTTGCCTCTGCCCCCTGTGTGCTGGGATGACAGGTGTGTGCACAGTGCCCAGCCCAAGCCCCCCCTTTGTATCCTCTGTAAAGAGCTGCTCTGACTCCCTTCCCCAGAAGTCTGAGGTCAGCACACATCCTCACGCTCTCCCATAGGCCTCAATCACATGGTATGTACTTGCCTTTATATGTTCCCTCCTGCCCTGGACTGCCACTTAAAGATACACACTATATCATGTTCTTGCTTGAATAGCTAACACATAGTACACCAAACACATGGTTAACAGCTCAAAATTAAATCTACATGTGTGTAGATACACACACATATGTATATAAAAACTATATATGTGGGTGTCTACACACATATGTATGTAAAAACTATATATGTGTGTGTCTACACACATATGTATATGTTTCTTTTAGGTACTGAGGATCAAACACAGGGCCTCATACATGCCACATAAATGCTCTGTGACTCAGCCACACCCTAAGTCCCCAAAGTTATATATATATGGTTTATGTTTATTATTTTTAATTATGTGTATGTGTGTCAGAAGTGTTATGTGCACAAGAGTGCAGGTCCCAGAGATATCAGATCCCTGAAGCTGGATTTATAGGCAGTTATGAGCTACCCAGTGTAGATGCTGGGAACCAAATTCAGGTCCCCTGCAAGAGCAACACATACTCTTAACTGCTGAGCCATCACTCCAGCCCCCTAAGTTATATATTTAAAATATCAATTTGAAATACATTGGATTTATAGAAAATTGGATACACAGCCAAAAGAAGCTAGGCTGTAATCCCAGCACTCAGGAAGTGAGGCAGGAGAATATCAAGTTTGAGGCTGAGACTGGACCGATGACTCAGCAGTTAAGAGCACTGGCTTCTCTTCCAGAGGACCCAGGTTCAATTCCTAGCACCCACATGGCAGCTCAAAATTGTCTGTAACTCCAGTTTCAGGGGATCTGACACCCTCACACCAATGCAAATAAAATTATTAAAAACATTTGAGGCTATTCTGAACAACATAGCAATGACATATATCAAAAACAATAAGGCAGAGACTGGGGCATTGATGTAACTGGGTCCATTTCAGATTCTTGTGCTCTATTTGATAACCTCCACCATGATAGTCTGGAGTTGATTCTTGTACCTGTTGAGCTCAGCAAGAAGCCATTGTTGTCAAGATATTGAAAATTCCCCGGCTTATGGTTTTACCTAAGTCATATAAATTTGTCTAAAATTATGCTTGGACAAAAGGCAGGCTTTATCACATGAACATTTTTGCTGTGACAGTGTATTAAGGAAGCAAAGAATTAAGTCAGTTGGTGGAGATATGAATCAGAGATAGACAGCTTGCCTAGGATGCCTTGGGTTCAGTTCCTAGAACAGCAAAAATTCAATATTAAAATAAAAGAATTCAGTATGTTCCTTTCTGAATGTCTGAGGTAGAACATTGGCATCTGTGTTAGCTCTTTCTCTATTGCTATGATAAAACACTAATGACCAAGGCAACTTATAGAAGGAAGGGTTCATTTGGGCTTCCGGTCCCACAGGAACAGAGCTCATCACTATCATGGTGAGGAAGCATGGGGCAGGTAGGCAGGGAGACTGGAGCAGCGTGCTAAGAGCTCACATCTTAAACAGCAAGCAGGAAGCAGAGAGCAAACTGAGAATGAGTGCTGCAAGTCTTTAAACTCTCAAAGCCTGCCTCCAGTGACACACTCCCTCCCACAAGGTCACACCTCCTAAGTCTTCCCAAACAGTGCCACCAATTGCGGACTGTGCACTCAAACTCCCGTGAATGAATATGAGGGTATGGGAGACATTTCATTCCAACTACTACAGTATCCGCTCCTGCATGTTCCAGGTCTCCATCAGTAACACTAGAGGGTCCAGTGCGTTTAGCCTTGCCAACAAGGCCACATTAACAAGCATCTAGGTAACTGGAAGACAAAGAACAGAAGCTTCCGGAGCCATGAGTGATGTAACACTCAGAAAAAACAATGAGCAAAGCAAGAAGGATGGTAACAGGTGTGAGCAACTATTTGGTGCTAAACACTTGGTCAATCCTATAAGGGCAGGAGTTACCCCATTTAACATCTAAGCAAACTGAGGGGCAGAGAATTTTAAACCAGAGCTTCTTGTTCTTTTACCACGTGGGACTCTTTTTTTTATCTGAAAAATGTTCACAGGAACCTAGGTATAAAAAATAAGTATACAAATTCAACACTTACCAATAATAAATCATAAACAGCTTTAAACAATTCCTTGGTAAATATATCATTTTACCATTTATTAAAGAAGATGGCAAATTTGCATACTGATAAGATGGATGCCTTTGTTTATTTTTACATAAAGAATTAAATCTTGCCTCAATATTTAATATGTTAAGGCATAGAGCATCTTCAGTGTAATAGATATTTTGACTTTATAATCATCAGTCCTGAGAGAACAGCTTCCCACAAATACATAGAGCAAAGTGGCAGATGAATGCTTAGGGCCATTTCAGAAGTTGTGAAAAATTCTATCCCAGGGCCAACAAGATGACTCAGTGGATCAAAGCACTTGCCATGCAAGCATGGAAACCTGAGTCCAATCCCCAGAATCTACGGAGTGGAAGGGGAGGGCTAACTCCATAAAGCAGTCCTCTGACCTCCACAGATGCACCGTAGCATCCTTACACACAACCCACAAATTCACATCACACACACACACACACACACATTTTCAAAACATTTTAATTTTTAAAAGTCAAAATCCCAAGTCAAAATTCATTTAACTTTTCAAAATATATAGCTCAAGTCAGTAACTCAAACAGCACTTTTTTATTATTGTTTATTTAATATTTGTGTGTGTGTGTGTGTGTGTGTGTGTGTGTGTGTGTGTGTGTGTGAGCAGATGCCCACAGAAGTCAGAATTGTACTGGATTCCCTGGAGCTGGAGTTATAGTCAGTTGGGAGCTACCTAACTGGGTTCTGGGAACTGAACTCTGGTCCTGTGAAAAAGCAACAAGCACTCTTAGCCAGTGAACTGTTTCTCCAGTCCCTCAAACAGCAATAGAAAAAAAGCAAGCATTCTAACATGATACAATCCCAAAATGCATTAATATGATGCTTATATGCTGAAGTATGATGGTATAAATATATTTAAAGGCTTTCTCACAATTAAACAATTATGCCCAGCCAGATATGGCGGCACATGCCTTTAATCCCAACACTCAGGAGGCAGGGGCAGGTGAGCTAGCCTGGTCTACAAAGCAAGTGCCAGAAGAGCCATGGCAACATGGACTCTACCTCAACAAAACAAAACAAAATGACTATTTTTCTGTAGCAGGAGAAAATTTTGTATATAGTAAGTACACAACAGTCCATAGCATACACACACACACACACACACACACACACACACACACACTCATTTGCATGTAAGCTAAGGTGTTTCAAGCAGCAGTCACTGGTACAGCCCAGCAAGATAGCATGTGTAGCGCATGTATGCCCTTTGTACACACAGAAACAAGCTTCAGGGGACTTGCTGAGGCAACAGAGGCAACTGCAGCCGGACAACTCAAATTCATTGTCTGTTTGGTTTTAAGCTGGTTTTTCTTTCGAGCCAGGGTCTCGTGCAAGGCTGGCCTCGAACTTACTATGTAGTCAAAGACGACTTTGAACCTCTGATTCTCCTGCTTTTACCTCCCTACTGCTGGGATTGCTAGCCAGTGCCACCTGTGCCTTGTTTTCTCCCATGCTGGGGATCGAAGCCAGGGCTTTGTGCATGGTAGGCAAGCGCTCTCCCAATGGAGCCGCGTCCTAGGCCCCTGGTTTGGAATTTTGGCAGTTGTATGTTCAGAAACGCTTAACTGTTGCTAAATTTTCCTCCAGGACTCATGTTGGGTGAAGACTAACATTTTAAGGGACTGTGGTTTAGACAACTGGTCCAAGATCATATGCTAGTAAATGGCAGAATTACTCAGGTTACCCGTAACCTAAAATAAGAATAGGAATTAGACAGCATTCACCAGCTTCTGGGTTACAAGAGCTACAGAAAGGTGCTGACGACGTTTCAGGGAGGTACATGGAATGTAGAAGATCAAGATGGGGCCCCTGTAAGGTGTGTCGGGTGTGTCTGGAATCCGAACGCTGTGACAGATATTCCCGTTCCCAGTCCTTAGCCTGCACAGCACACGCACCTGTTCCCATGGAAGGCTCGGACTCTGTCTATGCCCTCTACAGCACTAGGGGAAGTAATGTAGGGCCATTTTGGACTTCTGGCTTCTACTCCGGCTGCCCCCTCTGAGGCTAGCTGAACTGCTATTCCTCCAAGGGCTTTACTGCGGGAGGCGGTCTCTCATGCATCTCTCTGCCTCCAGGGCACAGCTGCCTCCAGGTGAATTGCGTGGTAACCTGGTGCTTGTCATCTCAGAACCATGGCCTGGCCTCACAGCCTCCTAGCCTCCCTGTCTTCCTCCTACCTTATGCTTCTTTTCACATTGAAGTTGTTGAAAGACCTTAACCCATCTCCGTCTTCTTTTCATGCAGGGAGAAGAGTTGTCTTAATCAGATACAGAACCTTCCCAGTCTGTTCGCGTCTCCAGCAACGAATAGCTCCAGTGAAAACAGCAGATCCGTAGCTTACAATAAAAGAAGGGTTGCATGCATTCTCTGACCCCCCTCTCCTCTGGTTCAGGGGTTTTGTTTGGTTTTGTGGTGTTAGGGACTGAACACAAGGCCTCATGCACAACATACAAGCACTCGAGAACTGGCCCGCTTTCGTTTCTGTGGCTGTGATAAGATACTCTGATAAGGGGCTGAAGAGATGCTTAGCGCTGGTTATGAACCCTTCCGGAGGACCTGGGTTAGATTCTCAGCACCCATATGGTGGCTTACAACCATCCATAACTCCAGTTCCAGGGATCCAGCATCCCTTTCTGTCCTCCACAGGAGCAGGGAACAGACACATCTAAGCAAATCACCCATACCATATATATGTATATATACATATATGTATATGTATATGTATATATGTATATATGTATATGTATATGTATATATATGTATGTATAAACCAAAAATACTCTGACCAAAGCAACTAAGGGAAGAAAAGGTTTAATCTACCTTACAATTCCAGGTTATACTCCATCACTGTAGGGAAGTTAGGGCAGGAACTTGAGCTAGTCACAGCACACCCACAATGGAGAGCACAGAGAAATGAATACACACACGCTCATGCATTTCAAGATTCCCTGCCCAGGGAGTGGTGCCGCCTGTGGTGGTCTGAGTCTTCCCAAGTCAATGAACTGAATTAAGACAACCCCCAACAGACATGGCCACAGGCCAACCAAGATTCCTTTTCCAGATGATTCTAAGCTAACTATCACACCCCCCGTCTTGTCAACTCAACACACAAATACATTACTTTTCAGCCATAGCCTTCCACTCCTTGGTCCCAGAGTCTCTTTCTCATAGTATAAAATACAGTCCAACATTAAAAGTCCCAAGTCTCTTTAAAAGCCACAAGTCTCTTAACTTGTGAGCTCCTATCAAATAAAAAAATAAGCTATAGACTTCCAACATATAATAGCACAGAGCAATCATTCTTGTTTTAAAAATGAAAAGCTGGAGCAATGCAAGGAATGATCAGATCAAAACAAAACCATAATTCAGCAAGGAAAATACCAAATCTTGTATGTCCAATGTCCAGCATCTGGGGCTCATAATGTAATCTTGTCACCAAAGGGCTTGGGTAGCCCCATCCCTCCGTATATACCAACTGCCGTGTGCACAAGCTTCTCTCTTGGGCTTAGCCCAGCTCCACCTGACACCTTCTACTACCCTTAGTGAACATCCTATGACCCGACTGTATCATCTCCAGTATCCTGAGTTTTTTTTTTTTCTTTTTGAGACAGGGTTTCTCTGCGTAGCTTTGTGCCTTTCCTGGAACTCACTTGGTAGCCCAGGCTGGCCTCGAACTCACAGAGATCCGCCTGGCTCTGCCTCCCGAGTGCTGGGATTAAAGGCGTGCGCCACCACCGCCCGGCTTGCAAAGGCTTCTTAAGGCCTCTCTCCACAAGGACTCTGTGCAAGTCACAGGGTACAAGACCTTAGATGTTCTCCACAACTTCCTCAATCTTGCATCTTTCATGCCTTCAAACCCAGCAGCATGCAGACAGTGCTTCCATTGCTGAGTTCTACTGCAGGCTTGCCGTGTAACCCCGCTTGTGGGTGCTGGCTCTGAGACCACACCGCACTTTCCCAGTGTCCCAGTGCAGCCCTGGAGGCTTCTCTGTGGGGATGCTGAGGTCTGTGATAATTACAGCTGCTTATTCATCCCTAGCGTGGTGAGCACACACACCACATTGGCCAAATTATCACACATAGCCCTTGTTCTTTCCAGGCATGGAAGCACGTAACTTTAAACACAGCACTCAGGAGGCAGAGGCAGGTAGGGCTCTGAGTTCGAGGCCAGCCTGCTCTACAGAGTGAGATCCAGGACAGCCAGGGACATATAGAGAGATACTGCCTAAGCCTCTCCCCATTCCCCTCTCTCTTTCTCTCTTTCTCTCTTTCCTTCTCTCTCTCTCTCTCTCTCTCTCTCTCTCTCTCTCTCTCTCTCTCTCTCTCTCTCTCTCTCTTCTCTCTCTCTCTCTCTCTCTAACACAGAGAGAGAAGCCTCTGTCCTTGACAGAGTCTTTGTTTCTCTCCAAAACTCCATGAGCTCCGGCCCCACAGTCCGCATATCTGTCAGGATTTCTGTCTTCAAGGCTCTCACAAGAAAATGTTACACAGTCCGGGTTATCGCAGCCATGGCCCCATTTCTTCGCTTCAAATTTCTGTCCTAGTTTGCCTCTGTTGCTGTGATAAAAAATGCCTCACAGACAGTAACTGAAGGAGGGCATGGTGGCATATGCCTTTCATTCTAGCACCCAGGAAGCAAAGGCCAGCCTGGTCTATGTTGTGACTTTCAGGCCAGCCAGGGCTACATGGTGAGATTCTGTCTCCAAATGAAATAAAAAAGCAACAAAGAGAACAGCAGGTTTGTTTTAGCTTACAGTTCTAGGTTACAGTCCATCATAGCAGAGAAGTCTCTGGTGGGAAGTTGAAGCCATCTGATCACATCATATCCACAAGTCAAAAGCAAAGAAGAATAAATGCATACATGTTCATGAGCCTGCTGCACTCAGCTCAATTTCTCCACTCTCATACAGTTCAGGGCCCCCTGCTCAGGGATGGTGCTGCCCACAGTGGGCTGGTTCTTCCCACACCGATTAATTAACCCTCCCCCCTCCACATGCCTGTAATTCTACTCAATGTAGAGAATCCTTCATTGAGACTCTCTTCCTGGGTGATTCTCAGTTGCCTCAAGTTGAGAAAACCGACAAACAGAAGTACAGACTTGGAAACAAACTTTCATTTTCCATCTCAATGTTTGAGGCTGTGGATGTTGCTCATTGGTAGAGCACTGCCTAGCATGTTTGAAGTCACGGTTTCCACCATGGTACTCCTACCACCCAACACACACTGAGTCAAGGACTGGCCAGACTTGGTGGCACATGCCTGTAATCCCAGTATTTGGAGACTGAGGCAGGAGAAGCACTGTGAGTTTACGGTCCACCCAGGCTTCAACAATAACAACACCAAAAAGAGGCAAGGAATTTATGGAGTATTTGGGGGAAAGACTTCTCACAAAGGGGAAATTGGAAAAGGAAGGGTCTTGTAGGCCACTGAAAAGAAATTCCTCTGCAATCACTTCTTAATCGCACTGTTTGCCTTAAAGATCTGTTTCTATATTTTAATCATGTGTGTTCATACGTGAGCACAAAAGGGAGCACTGGATCCCTTGGAGCTGCAGTTACGTACGATAGCCTGCGAGCCACTCAGTGCGGCTTCTGGGACCCGAACTCAGGACCTCTGCTCTCTCATCGCTGATTCATCCCTCTAGCCTTTCACCTTAGGTCTTGAGACAGGGCTTGTGACTGGACCCAGAATGAGTCATTTTGGCTAACGTGTCTGGCCAGCAAGCTCCCTGTAGCTACGTGTGTCTCTTTGTTACCTGTTGCTTTGGTTACACACGTATGGCACCATGCTTGTTTTGAATCGGGTGTTGGAAACTGGAACACTCGGGTCCTTACGCTTGCTTGCACGGGAAGGATTTTATCCATTGAGCCATCTCCCTGGGCCCTCTTCTTAACTTTGTATCTTGAAATAATGTATAGATTTACAAGAAGTTGCCCTTTTCCAGTCTCCCTCAACAAATATATTGCACACAACAGTCTATACTAGAAAGGATATATACTAGAACATTTGACATAGGCACAATGTGTGTCCACTTCTATCCTATCTTATTACATGTGTACACTTGCGGACCTACCAACGCAATCCAACTATTGAGCTACTCCCTCACCACAAAGATCTCCCTCCTGCACCCCTTACTACTGTAGTCTCCCCGACCTCTCCTCCACTAGCCCAACCCCTGCTATTACTTTATTCTCCATTCTCTACTTAAGTACAATTTCCGAGTGTGGTAATACAGACCTATAACCCCCAGCACTCGGGCTGAGACTGGAGTATAGTCCATTCAGGGCCAGCATGGACAGGCTGCACAGTGATATCCTGTTTCAAAAACCAACAGCCCCCAAAGGTAATTTACTCAAGAAAATAGATCAACATCTCTAGTTTTAACAGAATCTCAGGCATGTACCCAACCCTTCTGCAATGTCCATGCTGAATGTACAGCCAGCTGTAAACCACATACCAATTACAACTGTCCTGTCAAGAGGGGAAATGCTCTGGAGAGAGACACTTACACCTCTCGCTATCAGAACTGAGATTTCCTCAGAAATTTCACTCTGGGGGCAAGTTAAGTATGAGACTCAGGTGCTCACAGGAAGGGACTTCGCACAGTTCTGACAACTTAGCAGACCACCTTGGAAGACAGACTGAAGAGAGCCACCTAAGACAATGAGTCAGTGTTGACGAGGACCACACCTCGACTGGGACTGCCTAATCATCCATATGCCTTGCCTATGGTTGAACATAATCTCATGTCAAAAGGGGGGAGATTTTGCCACCCCTTTTGTTCCTTTTCCAGTGTGGCCATACTGAATAGATCTTGCCCTGCTTTTCAATATTCCTCACACCTTGCATTGGTATGTCGGGGAGGGGTGGTCAAGGCTAGTGTTCGGGGGTTAGCAGTGCCTAGACTTTCAACCTAAACGCTCCATTTACAAAGTAAAGCCTGTCCTGTCATTCTAGAGCTATTGACTTTACCGTTAATGTTTAGAGCAAGGACAGTCCTCCTGTCCATCCATTCTGCGATTAGCAAACCCTTATCTTTAGTTAGCTTAACTTTAGAGATGCCCTCTTGCACCCTCATGTCCCCATCACGTAGTGTCCTCTTGTAGTTGGAGTTTAGAGGGGACAAAAGCCTGGGCAATCCCCCCACCGGAAAAAAAAAATCGAGATCCAGCCAACCAGCCACAGTATGAAAACCACAGAGAGAACAAATGGCCAAAAGAAAGACAGGCTGTTTATCAGGGCGGATTGCAAAGAGGGCTAGGTAAAGGTGTCTTGTGCTTCCCGAGTCCATGTTTGGGGGGGAAAGCACGGGTTTTCAGTTGGAGGAGGAAATGAAGTGGGACAGGAGGCATGTGGAAATGAGCTGAAGCCTGGTTGATCCTTGTCTTAGTTCTGGGTCTCCAAGGTGCGCAAACTCGTATTGCAGTCTTGGCTTGAGGGCAGCTATCTGGTCCTTATATGACGATTGCTTCTGCTCCAGTAACTATGTGATCTCGTCATCGGAACTGCCCCTGACGGGGAAAGGGCCTGTTCTATCAGGTTTTCTTCTTCCTGGAATCCAAGATGGCTGGGGGTTCAGGAAAATGCTTTATCACTGTGTCTTCGGCCCGAGTAAAGGGGATAAACACAAAATGAAGCAGAGATGTCAGCCTTTTATGCTGTATTTGTTTCCTTTGACGCTCTCTGAGGAATGAATTGTTTGTTTGAAACTGAATTTCATGTAGGCCAGTTTGGCCTGGAACTTACTATGTAGCCAAGGATGACTTTGAACTGTTGATCCTCCTGCCTCTTCTTCCCAAGTGCTGGAGTGATGTGGGAACCACTATGGTGGGTTTCGGAGTGGGTGGTTTTCAGCACAAGCAATCTTTAAGTGTCTGTTACCTCAAACAAGCATCACCTTTTTCTATTCCCTTTACCTAGTGGAAAGGTTTGAGTCTCAGGAAGCCTGGGAGGCTCACAGGAAATCCCAGAATTCTTTTAACAACAGGTCAAATAATCTGGCCTCCAGCAACTGAAGTTTTCCAGAATGACTGACTGTGGTACCTGGGATGACTTGAATTCCAAGGTGGACTGTGAGCATGTCATCTACCTGATAGGTATCTACAAGGCTCATTCTCTGAGATAATCTAAATGGAACAGCACCTCAAAAGGACTTGTGTGAGCGGAGCATCTCTCCAAGACACTCTAGCCCATTGAAATGACGTCAGGAAAGGACTCCAAGTCATGCAACGGCTGGAAGAAGAAGGCCAAAGGGAAGTCCGGGCTGTTCCATGGTTGGGGTTAATTTGTATCCGCTACCTTCTCTCTTTTTATACTTGGTCCTAATTCACCTTTCTCATCGCAAAGAACTCCAAGGTCTCCTTACCTTACCAGTAGTACATACACAAAGCCAGGCTCAGAACCTGTAAGATGTGGTGTCCTGGGCTGGAGAGATGGCTCAGTGGTTAAGAGGACCGGCTGCTCTTCCAGAGGACCTGGGTTAGATACTAGCACACACATGGAGGCTCACAGCTGTCTTTACCTCCAGTTCCAGTGGATCTGACTCTGTCTTCTGGCATTTGTTGCTGCTGCATACATGTGCACAGACAGGCACACTTGCAGGGAAAGTGGCCATACACATAATAACTTTAAACATCAAACACAGCAAAGCATGTGGCACCCTTTAGAAGAAATGGCTTCGGACTAGTGGCTCCCTCCACAGCCAGGGCCAGAGACAGAGGGGCTAGTATCTACCTCAGAGGCGCCTTCCAGTCCTGGCCAGCCGGCCCAGTTCCCTGCTTCCTTGGGAAGAACTCCATTGCCTCCCAGAACTATCGTCATTTCCCATATTCTCAGCTGCTTTGGTTTCTTGGGGGGATCCCTCTGAGTGGCTCGTCATGTGAGGTCTCCAGTTTCTGGGGAGTGGAAAAGCAGGGCTATCCTGGCTAGCACATTGGTGTCGGCTCTGTCCCTTACTTGCTGTGAGGCCCTACTGTGAAGAGCAAGGAATCGGAACACTCAGAGCCTCGGTTTCCTTACCTACAAAATGTGGACAGACACCAACAGCTCTTCTGCCCTCCCGAAGACAAACGTTGAGGTCGGAGGGGAACTGCGACATCAGTGTAAAGGTTTGGGAGAGAAAAAACAGTGATCAAGGCATTATTAAAATACAATGTTGCCAGTGCTCTGTTTTTCAAAGATTTATTTTATTTTATTTTATTTTGTGTGTGTGTGTGTGTGTGTGTGTGTGTGTGTGTGTGTGTGTGTGTGTCTGAATGTGCTCACACCAAGGGTATCCAAAAAGGCCCAAAAAGGTATTGGATTCCATGGAGCTGGAGCTGGAATGATATGCAATTGTGAACTTGAACTGCCCATTGTGGGAGCTGGGAGACAATCAGGTCCTGTACCAAGAACAGTAAGTGCTCGTTTTTTTCGCTCCATCCTTGGCTTCTTAGATTTTTAATTCATTTTTTATTTTTTTTGAGACAACGTCTCATTGTGTGGCCCTGACTGGCCTGGAACTCGCTCTGTAAACCAGGCTGGCTTTGAATTCACAGAGATCCACCTGCCTCTGCCTCCAGATTGCTGGGATTAAAGGCATTAGTCACCACACCCAGCCTGGACTTTTTATTTATTTTTAAGTTTTCACTTACTTATTTTTATGTGTGTGGTGTTTTGTCTGCATATGTCTGTGGACCACGTGCATGCCTGCTGCCTGCAAAGACCGGAAGAAGGTATCAGATCCCCTGGAACTGGAGTTATAGAAGGTTGTGAGCCACCATATGGTTGCTGGGAACTGAACCCGACTTGGCCTAACTGCTGAGTCATCTCCCCAGCATTAAGAAAACACTGCTAAAGTAACTCTTGCAGGCACCTCTGACCTGAGGGCCATGGGCCACATGCATTCCAGGATAGCTTTAAATGAGGTCCAACACAATTTAGATAATACCGTCTTATCATAAAGAGCTGACACTATTTTGTTTTGTTTGTCTCTGAGACAAAGTCTCATTCTAGCCTAAGTCCACCCGGAATTCACTATGTAAGCAAGACAACGAACTAACAAAGCTCTTCCGTTTAAGCCTCCCAAGCGCTTCTGGGAATATCAGCTTGCATCACAACTCTTGAAAAGGCTTCCATGTTTCACCTTAAGGGGTTCTTTGTTGTAGATTTGGTTTGTTTCTTTGGTGTCCTTTTTCTCTTATGTTGACTTTTAGCACTGTTCATTATATTTTTAGGTACAAGGAAAAGGCCATGGGATATTAATAAATCAATTAAAATGTGGCATCAAATTAACCTAATAGCCATTTAAATGGCAAAAAAAAAAGATACATGCAGAGTTTGGCTCAGCCTAACAACCAAATTTCCATGCCCAGGCCCCACATGGTGGGAAGAGAGAACCGATTCCTGCAAGTTGGCCTCCGACCTCTCTGCACATACAGAATAAATACAATTTACAAATGGAATTTGATCCCGGGCTGGGGATATAGTGGGTAGAATTTACACAGGACTGGGTTCTATCCCCAGCAATGCATAAACTATATGTGGTGCCTCACGCCTGTAATTCAGCACCAGGGAAGCCGAGGCAGGAGGTTAAGGAGTTCCAGATCATCCTTAATATAGAGCAGCAAGTTAAAGGCCGGCTTAGACCACATGCGACCTTATCTCAAAAGAAAAATAGAACAACAGAATGTTATCTCCTTAGTAAGAGATACCTAACAAGGCCTGATGGTACACACTTGTAATCCCGGCACTGAAGAGACAGGGGGATATCTATGAATTTGCACTACCTAGCGAGACGCCGATGTCTCAAACAAAGTAGGATTGTGGTTTCCCAACCATAAATTATGTTCAGATTATTTGATTGTAAAAGTCAGTCAGAAATCCAGTGGTGGCCTATCACCAATCTAATTCAGTTTTCAGAGTTCATCACCCAGCTGTGTGTGCGTGTGTGCGTACGTGAGTACATGCGTGAGTGCGTGCCTGTGTGTGTGTGTGTGTGTGTGTGTGTGTGTGCATGCATGCTTGCGAGGTTGACTGCCTGTACTAGATCCCTGGGGCTTTGAGCTGAGATCATCATCAGACTCCTGCTACAGGCTAATTAATCATCACATCAGCTCATTGCAAAACCAAGTGGCCATGCTGATCCACTAATGCAGGCCTCCCAAATCATTAGGCATCGAAAGAGAAGGAAACAGCCTAATCTCCTTCTAGGATTAGCGGATAGAAGTTCCTGAGATGTAATGAGTTCCTGGTAACCTGGAAGTATACTCCTGACTCAGTACTTTTTCTACCGTTTCCAGTCATATTCCAAAAAAAAAAAAAAAAAAGCTACCCAGAAATACAAAGGCCCATTGTATTGGCCAGCCAGATCCAAGCCTTTCAAATATCCGTCTCCCTGTACACAATTTTCAACTGGTTGGAAACAGCTGTCAGTCAGCCATCTGCCCTTCCTGACTGTATGATGCCAAACTGGTCTGACAGCTTTTGAAATGCGTTTACCAATTATTTGGGTCTATAGCAAATCGTCGTTTTCTTCTGCAGGAGCTTGTAGTTTGCAGTCTGATGCATGTTTGGTCAACAGGAACTGGTAAGAGGGAATAACTTTGACAACTGCTCCGTTTTTTTTCCCTGACCACTGAAATATTTAGCTGTCTGCAAGATACCATAATAAGTGGCTGACAGTGAAGAGGATTTTCAGTGGAGCACGGGATTGCTAGCACAGTGGCGGATGCCTTGGTTTTCTGCTGTCGTGTCGGAGAGGATTGGCTGTTGCAGGAATACACAGCGTTTGGTTTCTTTCTTTCTTTTTTTTTTTTTAACAGAGTTGCCATCGAATCGTACTCTTTAACTAGTAGAGACATGCTATAAATCATACACGGGGAAGGTAGACAGATCTAAATTTGTTAGCTGTGGGATCTTGGAAAAGTCAAACACTATGGCTCAATACTAGGCCTCTCATCTGTAACTGGGCACATGTCTGCACTGTAGAATTGTTGCAAGATTGTTTTTGGAAGGCTGTGACAGGCAGACGGTGCTTCTCAACTTTTAACACAGCCCTTTAGCTTGGGGATCTGGTGAGATTCTGACCCTGGATGAGCTGCTTTAGGGTGAAGCTCCAGGTCTCTATTGCTAAGTTCCTAGGTGATGTATGTGCTGCTGGTACCACACTTGGACTAGCAAGAGTCTTCTTGTTCCCTCCCTCCCTCCCTCCCTCCCTCCCTCCCTCCCTCCCTCCCTCCCTCCCTCCCTCCCTCCCTCCCTTTCTTCCTTCCTTGCTTTGAGATAGGATATCTTATAGTCTAGGCTGGCCCTGAACTTGGTGTATAGGAGGATGACCTTGGTCTCCCACCTTCTGCCTCTACTTCCCAGGTGCTAGGATATATATGCATGCACAAGTACTCCAAGCCCTAGGAAGGGGCTTGTTATCATTTGAAAGAGCTTATCATAGTTAGTGCTTAATAATAGTTACTACAAAATAGTTACTTATAATAGTTACCACAAAATACTTCAAGCATTCATTTTGTTTATTTTTCCAGGCGGTGTCTCTCTGTGTATCCTAGGCTAACTAGGAACTTACTATATATGTTAGGTTCACCTTAAATTTGCTTTAATCCTCCTGTCTTTGACTCTCTCTTAAAAAATATTTTATGGGTATAATTATTTTGCATGCATATATGTCTGCCTGTGCACCACATGCAGTACCCACAGCGGCCAGAAGAGGGCGGTAGATTCCCTGAAAGTGAAGTTACAGATGAATTGTTGGCCACCCTCTGGGTGCTGAGAATTGAACTCGGTTCTCTGAAGAGCAGCCAGTGCTGTGAATGGCTAGACCATCTCTCCAGCCCCCTGTTGCCTTTGTCTCTCACCTCCTGGCATGGTAGGTGCAAGCAACAGCTCAAGGCTAAATCACTCATTTTAAAAGTACCAAGAAGAGAAATCAGAGCATCACTTGAGGAGTTCAAGATTGGCTTGGATAGCATAGTGAGAATTCCCATCTCAAAAAAAAAAAAAAAAAATCCAATACACACCGTGTTGTTTGGTCTGAGTTTTTGAAACAGCAGTCATATGTAGTCGCTAGCCTCAAACTGACTATAGCCAAGGATGTTCCTGAACTCCCAAATTCTTCGTCTTCTTGCTTCTACCCACAAAATACTGATTGTTCACATGTGTGTGGCTGTGCCTGGCTCCAAAAAGAAATTATTTCAAATTTTGTTTCAATGTCCAAGAAAATTAATTCCTAACTTTGACTCCCAAGGCTTACAATTGTACACAAGTAATTTACTGTGGAGTTTCATTTGTGCACACGTGTGTGTGTGTGTGTGTGTGTGTGTGTGTGTGTGTGTGTGTGTACCTGTGTGTGCATGCCAATTTTGCCACCTACCTTCCATGTCAGAATTTATCAGTTTTCTCAACATTGGCACAATTTACAATTTGTTGATTCAAGACAGAATTATATTGTTTTTCTCTCCTTCGATGGACTAAAATTGGCCCACCTCCCCAAGAAATCATTTCTTTTTTTACTGAAACAAGTTTGTCTGCTGTCTGTGTTGACTGCAGCCTGAATTACCGCCACCTCGTGTGTTCATGAAGTCAGTGATTCACAAAGCAATTACCCAGCTAATTAGAAAATGAATTTAGTGAGCTGGACATTCCCCACAACCACCTCCCCTTCTCCCTCAGAATTCAGAGTAGGTGTCTCTTCGATGTGTTGAAAATCTTTGGACTAACCAAGTGATCAGTCAAAAACTAAATGAACAGAATGAAGGAAAGAGCCCGAGTTAGTGATCTTGGGTCTAGCCAGCCTCGAGGACAGTGTTGTGGTTCATTCCTCCTTTCTCTGGGACTGACTTCAGTTGCCTTCAATGTAGTAATGCCTGAAGCTGGGTCCACTTTCAGTACCCTGGTTCGTACGTAGTCCTGGTGACTAATGTTCTGTTCTGGCATGTTGTTTATCACTTCCAGATTATAGGTGTAGCAAATATTTTTTCAAAGCAATAATCCTAACTTGACATTCTGCAGCTAGAATAATGCAGCGAGGCTCTGGTGGATCCCTCCATTTTGAATCTTTTATCACGGGCGAACAGTCACAGCATCTCCAACTTCCTTCAGTTCTAAATTGCTCTTTCTAGGCATGCTCTCTCTAAATGTCAGAGCAATCTTCAATCTTTTTCATAATAGCACTTTCTAAATCCCAGCGTCTGCTTCCATGTGTGCACAGGCTACCGTAGCTATCTCCAGAGAAGCTGTCACAGCCCTCCCGCTTAATCGCTTGCCGAAATGGAAATATCTAGAACTTCTTCCCAGAATTCCTCTAGAAAGCCCGAACTTTATATACTGTCCTCACACAGTTCCTTCTGAGGTGAACTGGGATGACAGGACGATGCTGGCCTAACAATATCGAGGTGGCAGACACACCTTCTGTGACAGATAATTACAACCATTGCCCTGTCTTTTGTAGCAAGTTTCCTGTTTGGTAGCTGCTCTCAGGATGAATCATACTGTTTCCCCAGAGACAGCTTTGCCTCCTCCTGCTCTGCACTTTGGAATACATATGGCAGCCCCTTGTCTAGCTGGGTCCTCTCTTCACGAGTCCACGTTCATTCCTTTAAGTCACTGAGAGTGAAGTTCCTTTCAGAGTGGACTGGAACTAACGGCTCACGCACCAGTCTCAAGTATCTCCCCAGACATTGTTGCAGACCACTCTTGCCTTGTGCTCAGCCTTGCCCCTTCTGTGAACTTGTCTCTGTATAGTAACCAAATTTACCAAAACAGGACTGGCTTCACTCCCAGTTCTTTGAACACTCACAATTCTTAGGTTTTATATAAAGGAATACTTTGTATATTTTATTTATTTAGTTAGTTTGATTTTTCAAGACAGGGTTTCCCTGTGTAGCTTTGGAGCCTGTCCTGAATCTCGCTCTGTAGACCAGGCTGGCCTCGAACTCACAGAGATCCACCTGGCTCTGCCTCCCGAGTGCTGGGATTAAAGGTGTGTGCCACCACTGCCCGGTGTATATTTTATTCTTCAAGTATATTTTTACTTTGTGTAGGATTGCTTTGTCTGCTTGTCTGTCCGTGCACAAGAATGTAGTACACACAGGGGCCAGAAGAGGGCATTGGATTCCCTGGCACTAGAGCTACAGATGACTTCCAGCTGCCATGTGGGAAACCAAACTTGTGGCCCCTGAAAAAGCAGCAGTGACCCTAACTCCCGAGCCATCTGAGCCATTCCTCAGGGCCTGAAAGCATATTTAAACTACTGAAAGCAGTCATCTGGGTAGGATGGATGTTTTCACTGTGCACATCGTAGTATTTTTAATGTGTTTACTTGTTTATTTTGGACACAGGGTCTCACTATGTAGCCCAGGCTATCCTGAACTTCTGATTCTCTGGACTCAGACTTGCAATTGCTGGGTTCATACACATATAACACATTTAGGTTTTGGAACACGACTGTTAAGTTGTATACGAAGTTAAAAATGAATTGAACCAGGTATAGGGTACAGGTCTATAACCCTAGCACTGGGAATGTAGGGGGCAGGAAGATCAGTTTTGGTCATCTTCAGTTACATAGCCAGTTCGAGGCCAGCCTGAACTACACAAAAAGAGGCAAAGAGTTAGAAATAGAAAAAGAAGTGGGGTAAAAAAAAATGAATGATTAAAAAAATACAGCTGGGTACAGTACCTGTAATCCCAGCATTTGGGAGACGGGGGCAGGAGGATGGCTGTGAGTCAGGGGCTGGAATCTGACTTCAGCACGAGCTAGAGTGAGGGCATGTCTCAAAAACAAGCAAATAAAACGAAGAACCATAGCTCAGGCCTTAAGAACACTGCTGCTTAAGCTTCCAGCGTTCACACCGAGTGCCTCACAAATCCCTATAACTCCAGCTCCAGAGGATCCAACTCCCTCTTCTGGCCTCTAACGGTATCCGTACTCATTCAGTTCCCTCTCTTTCACCTGCATGCATGTGTGTGTGCGTGTGTGCGTGTAACTCCAGTTCCAGGGAAAAGTGACATACTCTTCTGGCCTGTGTGAGTATCAAGCATATTTGTGTGCATATACATACATGAAATGGATACATAGAAAACTGACACACTCTTATTGGCCAAATACCTATTTTCATGAGGTGACTTGTAAAGATTTTGGTAAGCTCAGGATTTTTAATAACAGTTCACAAAACAGTACCAGGCAATGTGAAGAGAACTACTAATCTTCGCCAGCCTCAGCAGTTAGCTTTAAAATGATTGGAATCTATGCATAATTTTCACCCAAATTCTCTATTTTTCCTTGACTTAAACAAAATGAGATGTAATTTTAAAAAAGAAGGAAAAAACTGACACACATAAAAGAAAATAAAAATTCTTTTAAAAGATAGACAACTGTCTTGGGATGTCCGGAAACTCAAGATATTTCTATCATTTATTTCAGTATGTTTTTCTTCTTTTGTGTGTGATACTGGTAATTGAACCTTATACCGTCTAAGCAAGAATAGCTCTACTGCTAAGTTACAGCCCCAGCTAGTCCCCTGCTATGATTTTCCACCTTAACTCACACAAGTATGAATCAACTTGAGGAAAGAGGTCAGATCATACTTTGGCATTCCTCAGAAGTGAGGCAAATAAAATGTTTAAATCAGTAAAACTCGGATCCCCATTTTCTTTTCTTTTTGAAAGTAATGTCTGTTCTTTCTGATGTGTTATCTCTCACACACACGCGCACATACACACTTCAAGAAATGAATAGAGAAACAAGAGAGAGCCTCACAAACATGTTTTTATGAGTTCAAAGTTGATTACACTTATGTGCTTTTCAGTCATTATACAATGTACAGACATGATCCACTGAATGATTTATGCTCCATAAATGGTTAAACAATGATTCCCTATGAAATACTAGACAAAAAGCTTCTAGAAGCAGAGTACTGTTTCCTGCAAAAAATCAACTTCAGGCATACATTTGTGTTTACATATATTCCTTGAGAATGCTACATTAGCAGTGCATAAAGTTTATTAAAAAGAGCTGGAAGAGAAATGGATTTTCAAGAGACTTAATGCATTGTGCTTTCAGATAAAAATCCTAAGACAAAAAAGATCAGTTGCTGTGACAAGAACAGTTAAAACTGCACAGATGTCAGAGGTCAGAAAATGCTATAAAGAAATAGTTGTGCTTAGGGGACTTTTTGGTAAATTATTTTAATAAATAAAAACTTAAAAAATGTCTCAGTGACTGATACAAAATAGACACGGGTATCTAGGGCTTTCTTCTCTACTTGGCTTCGAGTTTGAAGGTGAAAAATCATGTCCTTGGAAACTGTCATTGGACTTTCCTAGTCAGAGCAAGTCTCTTACAATCAGGCAAGCAAGAGACTTGGGGGAAACCAAAAGGTGATTTTCCCCTTAATAACACGAAGGGGGAAGCCGAGGTAAAGCCAGGATGAACAAAGTAATTTTAAAAAGTGTCTACCTTCCTTTAGAACTCTCAGGCCAAACAGAGAAGCCAGTTTACTTGTATGAGGTGCCTGGTGTCTGGACCACAACCTGTCCTGCAGTTCACAAGATGCCTTACATCCATCTTGTCTTCTGTGAGACTCTAAGGTAAGTGTGGCCCCCCCAGTAAGTCCCCTGCTTTCTCGAGCCTCTCACACACTGCTTGGAACAAATTTGCTTGAAAACCACTACAGCAAGCCCTTGCAATGACCGAGGGAGGGAGACATGATTTACATAGTAATGCTGATGCATGTGTCTAGCAATGAATGTCATTTCATTTTCAACTGCGCAGTTGCTCATTTAGGTCTTACACTTTGAAGGACCCATGACCCTTATCAAAGTGAATTAGACAAAAAAAAAAAAAGATGAAAAATAACATTTAAAGTTGTTCGCACAATAGGCATAGTTTTTAAAAGAATGTCTTCCAATAATTCCCTCTGTATCACTCGGAAGTATCTTTTTGTTGTCTGGAACATAAAGTGCTAGAGTCCTTCAAATAAAATTAGAGACTAACTGAAAATATATATTATACATTTGCAGTTACTTGAAATCATTCATAATTTGTAGTGTGTTAATGGAGTGAAAGAGATAAAAGGCAGTCCACATTCATATTTAAGATAAATTTACTTCAGAAGTCAGTTGTAATCCTTGCTCATGTTCTAAGTATAGCCATTGTGATAAGACCTGGAAGGGAAAAAATGGAGGACAGTTAGAGAAATGCATTTTACCAAATCTACCATTCAATAACAATTGTTTGGGGCTTGGCAAGCAAATAAAATATAGTGCCACAGGTTGGCACTCTACCAAAAACTCAAAGTCGACTTGAATTTAGTTGATATTATACAGAAGAAATCCAATTTACAACAATAGGCAGTCACTGGATAGATTTAATGAAATCACTTACGTCTGGTCATAGCTAATTTCACTATCAAACATACCTCCTACTTTATCCAGTCACATCAGCCGTAATAACAGCAGACATGCCATTTAAAAGTGTCTGTAAAACCAAGCAGACTTCAACAGCCTATTTATGGCAGGGCTTTAGGGCCACAAAGCACAGGAGTGCAATGTTGCCACTCACTTTTTTTTTGAGACAAGGCCTCTCATGGAACTCCCTCTGTAGACCAGGCTGGCCTTGAACTCACAGAGCTCCGCCTGCCTCTGCCTCCCGAGTGCTGGGATTAAAGGTGTGCATCAGCAGACTGGCTTGCATGCTCAGTCTTAAACGAATGTCGGGAAGTAATAGAGAGGAGCACAGTGAAGGAAGATGACTGCCTAGGACTGAAGCAGTCAGAGACACTGTCTCCAAACAGAACACCAGCTAAATCTCAGAAGATGGACAGGAAAGAAGATACAGAACAAAGGCGGACATTTCAAGAAAGGGGATGGCATGATCAAGAGGCCCAGAAATTCCAGATGAGATTTTTCTGGCATCAGTGACTCCTTCAGCAGGTTCTACTGGAGGAAGAAGCAGAAGAGCTAGAAAAGAGCTCCGGGAGGTTTGTAAGACAGCACCGTTGTAAAGGCCAAACTGTGCTGTCACACGTCATCCCAGGGACTTCGGGGACCGATGGAGATCTTCAGAGTAGAGAGACACCGTGAAACTGAAGTAGAAGAGAAACCGACCTCCTGACAATGTGATGGATGGTTGAGGGATAAGCCAAAGGGGGAGGAACAGGGAGGAACAGGAATACAAGGAGAGAGTAGAAAGAGCAATTCTGAAATAAAAAAAAAAAAAGCAAAGCAAAACAGAAATCCAGGTATGACGGCACACACATGCCTGTAATTCCAGCTTCTGGGAGGCAGAAACAGGAGGATTCCTAGAACAAATGAAAAAACGAAACATATACAAACAAATAAAAGTAAAAAAAGAAAGCCCAGTGTGGTGGTGTATGCTTGCAATCCCAGAACTGGGGAGGTGAGCAGGGCGAGGAAGGTCAGGAGGTCACGGAAAGCCTGGGCTACACAAGACCTTGTCTCAGGAAAAGAAAAGTGGAACAAAAGAGCACTCTAAGGAACAGAGTGCCAATCCAAGGAAAAAATGGCATGCGGGTAGAGGTGTCAGGAGAACATGAGGAAAGGAAAGACTTTTTAAAGACTTTATCTCCTCTATGAGGTGAGATGACTCGGAACTCCTCATTCTCCTTCCTCCACCTCCCCATTACACGTGCCCAACTTGAATGCATGTGTTTTATAAATATTTGATAACATTGGAAACCAGTAACCCCTCAGATCAGTACCAAAGCATCTGCGGAACCCTTACCTAAGATATAAGCAGCCACTAATTTTTGATTCACACTTAAGTGGAGGTAGAGAGGCACCAGCGATTCCATATCCCCCAGCGTAGGCAGCATCAGGGCCGCAATACAGATCACACCCAGGAAGACAGTTAGCAAACTAGGTCCTGAAGAGACCGTTCTGTTTTCTGTATTAAGAGAAGAAGAAGATAATCTCTGAGCTTGCTGCTAAAACCAGTAGAAGATGAAAGTCAGAAGTCCCTCCATAGATAGTGGCCAGCATTCATGAGGACTGTGGTTCAGCTGTGTCTGTCGCCACTACTCTAATCCCATGGGGACCTCCATGTTGCACTTATATGGAAGCCTATCATTTGACCCCCAGCCATTATGCATCGGCCTCCTTAAATGGCAAAGGGAGGTCGTGAAAAGAACAGTGATTACAAATTCCCCAACCCCCTGACTGTAGTCTACAGCAGAAAATAGTCTTTCAAGTGTGTATCATAAATACCTTTACATTTACCTTTGTTTGTTTGGTCTCTCTTTGTAGTCCTGGCTGTCCAGGAACTCAAAATGTAGACCAGGCTGGCCTCAAACTCACGGAAATCCCCCTGCCTCTGTTTGCCCAGTGCTGGGATTAAAGTCGTGTGCCACCAAATCAAGAATGGTTTTCAACTGTATGGATGGCTACTATACTAGTATGTACACCAAAGAGAAAGCAGACAGACAGTTCTAAAAGAATGTGCTAGAAATGAATGGACATTCAACATTTTCTTCCTGTACACCAGGGGATTACTTGGCTACCCAGGAAGTCCTGATTTAAGCTGGCTCAACTTGACACTGGTGGGCATGTAATAGGCATAACAGAAACCACACCCCAAATGGTGACTTTCGATTGGCATATGGTATGAAAGTTAGGATCCTGGGCCTTGGCAGTGAGCTACAGCATTCTGTTGGCATAGCCATCCCAAGAGGAAAACACCAACACCCTGCAATGGATTGTGTATTCAATGCTTTTAACACAGATAACATGTTCAGTCTATAATGGGCTACCTGGGACAAACTGGGGATTTTAAATAGTCAAACTCATAGAATCAGAGAGAATTGTGGCTTCCCAGGACTCGGGAGAAGAGACTAATGGGAGCTGTAATTCAGTTTGACACAAGTCTCAATCCTATGAGATGTACATGTCTAAAGATACACTCTGTCACATGGGACCTATATTTAACAACACTATATTTGGGTGGTAATGGTGGCGCACGCCTTTAATCCCAGCACTCAGGAGGCAGAGGCAGGTGGACCTCTGTGAGTTCGAGGCCAGCCTGGGCTACAGATCGAGTTCCAGGATGGTCAAGACTACCTAGTAAGACCCTGTCTCAAACAACAAAAAATGCAATACTCTTTTATACACCTAAAAATTAGTTGAGAACCCGATGTAGTGGTGTAGGCCTATCATCTTAGCACTCAGAAGGCTGAAGTCAGAGGATCATAAGTTCAAGGCCAGCCTATGATAGATAGCATACTTTAATCTCATGTTGAATATTCTTAAAATAAAAACAAAATATGACCAAACACAGTGGCTCACACCTGTAATCCTATGTATTCCAGAGGAAATGGTGGCACAAGTTGGTGATCCCAACTATTCCAGATGCTGAGGCAGAAGATTTGAAACTATAAGGCCAGCTTGGACAACTTAGTGAGGCTCTGTCTCAAAAATAAATCCAGGGCTAGAAAGATGACTCATTGGGAAAAGTGCTTGCTGTACAAACATGAGGATCTGAATTTGACCCAGAACCCCTGGAAAATCACACACACACCCCTGCTGTCAAGCTTGATGTGACACAGTTCTGAGTATATATCTATAATATATATATATATATATAGATAGATATAGATATATAGATATATCTCCATATTTTATTATATCCATCTTTTAAAGAAACCCAGTGTGATGGCTAATCTTGGTTGCCAACTTGACTACATCTGAAAGTAACTAAAACCCAAGCAGCTAGGTATACTGTTGAGTTAATTTTCTTGGTTGGATTATTTGAGGTGGGAGATCCACCCTAATTCCAGATCATTTGAAGTCAGAAGATCCACCCTAAATCTGCGCCAGACATTCTGGTGGCATCCCACATAAAAGGACTTGGAAGAAGGAGGCCCATGCTTTCTGTCTGCTTGCCCTCACACTCATTGGTAAGCTCACGTTTCCTGCCTGACCCATTCTTTTGGTGGTGTTATAACCTACTTGTTCAGGACTCCAACAGTGACTGAAAACTGGCAGCTCTAGGATGACCCTGGTACTCCAGCACCACACTGGGACAATTGGGACATCCAGCTTCAAGGACTGGACAGCTACTGGATCCTTGGCCCTTCTCTCAGGAGACAGCCTTTGTCAGGCTACTTGGACCACAGCAAGCCACCCTAATTAATCCATATACATACATACATATACATATATGTATACATATACTATATACACTATAATATATAGCAGATTTTATATAAATTAGTTCATTCTATCAGTTCTGTTCCTTAGAGAACCCTGACTAATAACCCAGTAAGAGCATTTTTCTACCATGTACCTTTCCCCACTAATCTTCCTTTCATTAAAAGGAATAGCCAAGAGCAACACAATTTGTGTTTTATTAATGAAATAATGCTGTTCATTCTATTATTAAGTGGAACTTTTCTAAATTATTAATACCTTAGCTATTGTGAAATTTAATTGAACTTCACCAAAGCTAAATAGGTAAAACAAAGTCAAATTTCATAGCAATGATTGCTTGGGATGAAACAATAGCATAAATAACTTTAAAAACCCTTAGTTCGTAAGCAAAAAAATCTTTGTATTTACATCGATTGCAAGACTGATTTTAAGGAAAATATAACAACTACACCATTGACTGCAAATTAAAATAAAGATGATTTCAAAGAACAGGATGTGGTGGCAAACACTTGTAATCCAAGCACTTGGGAGACAGGGGCAGGAAGATTATGTAAGTTCAAGGCCAGGCTGCTCTACATAGCAGATTGCAGGCAGTTTGGGTTACATAGCAAGACTCAGTGAGTTTGAGGCTAGCCTTGAAATTTCTTTCTTTTTTTTTTCTTTTTTCGAGACAGGGTTTCTTTGTGTAGCTTTGCACCTTTCCTGGGACTCACTTGGTAGCCCAGGCTGGCCTCGAACTCACAGAGATCCTCCTGGCTCTGCCTCCCAAGTGCTGGGATTAAAGGTGTGCGCCACCACCGCCCGGCTAGCCTTGAAATTTCAATCTGGGTGTGGCGGCACACAGCTATAATTGTACTTGGGAGATAGAGGTGGGAAGATCAGGAGTAACTGGGGTCTACAGAGTAAAACCCTGTCTCAAAGAAAAATAATAAAGATAAAACAATGTCCTCCATCATCTCTTCCTATAGATAGCACTGACAACTTTCAGACTTTATAATGCCCACATAAACATATAAAATAGGGGCTGGAAACATGCTCCATGGATAAAGTGCTTGCTGAATCAACATGAAGACTTTGAGTTTGAATTCCTAGAACCTACATGAAGCTGGACACAGCAAATTTGTCTGTAATCCCAACAGCAAGGTGGGAGGCAGAGACCTGCTGAACACACCTGTGCCTCAAACAAGGTAGACTGACCCCTGAGGTTAACCATACATATACTATGTTGTGCATCCACCTGCATCCACACAGAACTGCCCACATATACATATCTTACACATGCAAAGACAAAAATGTATATATATATATATCTCACTGCTTTCTCCCTTTCCTAAGGTACTTGAAACTTTGGAAAGGATTTAATTACTTTTATTTTATGGATATGAGTGTTTCACCTGTATATATGGCTATGTACCACATGTGTGCCTGGTGAGTATGGTGGCCAGAAGAGGGTATCAGATCCCCTGGAACTGGAGCTACAGGCAGTTGTGAGCCACCATGTGGGTGCTTGGCATCCAACCTGGCTCCTCTGGAAGAGCAGCCAGTGCTCTTAAGTGCCGAGCCCTCTCGCCAGCCCCATATTGATGAAGCTTTTGCACTTCATTCTGACAGATCCTTGTGAATGCCTGCCTGACATTCCATTTCCTCAACAGTCATACCATAATCAGTTCTCAACTGATGGTCTTTCAGGTCACTTTCAGCTTTTTATTTTTACAAACAATAATACAGAAGATCATTTTCTGAAGCCAGAAGGTGCAGACTCCAATGTGTGTGATAAAGCCTTTGCAGTTCATTATTAATGCATGTAATTAAGAAAAATCTACCAATATTCAGCTCTACCTTTTAAAAATGTCCTTAATAGCCTTGGCTAGTATTTTATGAAAGCATATTTTATGTATTTCTCTTAATTTTACAGTTTATTTTTATTACATGAAAAGATCCATAAAATATAGAACTATTTTTACGATGCAGGCAGCACTTACATAAGCAAACTCGTTAAGTATATGAAACTGTAGGTGGCTTTTTTCGTTTTAAAATTGGTTAGTGCTGTGTAGTCTGTTATTTGGGGGGAGCAGGTTCTCATGTGGCCCAGGCTGGCCTCACACTCTCTAACAGAGGATGACTGTCAGCAAGACGGCTGCCAAGCCTGATGACCTGCGTCCGTCCCTGGGATTTACACGGTCAAAGGGAAGCACCTAGTCCTACACGTTGTCCCCTGCCTGAGGACCACTCCGAACCCCTAATCCTATCGACTCTACCTTCCATCACCTACCAAGGAAGGGCTGAGATTAAAAGGCCTGGGAGCACCACACCAGTCAAACGTTCTCTTTCATCCAAAGATAAAAAGATGGCTCTGTCAACAGATAGTTACTGCTAGGAAGCTAACACCTAGTCCATAGTTCTGGGATTAAGCAGTCTAGGCACTCCCTGTGCAGAATGGAAAAACTTCAGAGCCACACCAAAAAGATAGCACTTCCTGTCTTCTACAATAAATATTTGAAGATGAACATATTGATAGACGGTTGATATAATGACAAGGACATTTACAAAATATCCCCAATATAAGCTTCAGTGTCTTTCCTTTCTACCTTTGTTTTAATTTACTTTTTAGTTTTAATTTAACTTCATATACACATACTATATTTACAAAATGGTTTTTTTCATTGTTTTTGTTGGGGATGGAACCTAGGGCCTTGCTCAAGCTGGGCACATGCTCTACCACTGAGTCACGTCCCGAGCCCTTTCTCTGTTTTGATAGAGTCTCACTAACTCGTGGCAATCCTCCTGCTTCAGCCTCTAGCAGGCTGGGATTACCAGCATGTGCCACCACTCCTGACTTTTACATTTCAGTTTTACAGACAGCTAGTACCACATTCATGTATCATGCTCTGAAAAGTCCTTTGTTTTTCTATGGAAACTTTTATCTCCCTACTCTTCTAACAGGATTGGAGGACAATAATTAGACGTTGGAAAAAGGGGGGAATGCTGTCTGAAAGTTGGATATGAGGAGAGTGTCATTGTTGAAAATATATATCATAGCGATTCTGAGTATCTAAGCTGGAAGGAAATGAGGAATGGAGAGGGATTCAATTAATAGCCCACAGGGGATATTATAATCTACTTAGTTTAATTAACTTCAACTTTAATGAGATTTTTTTTTTCAAAATAATATGAACAGCATACTAAGCTTGGCCTATTGCCAAAATGAACCTCTCTCCTCTTTTAAACTAATTAAATGAAAAAGGATATAGGAAAGTCATAGAAACAATAGTATATAATTGCTAAATTGTACTGGTATTATAAAGTTGGTACCCGCCTTCTTTAAGTTTATATATACTGGAGATATACGGCATTTCATTCATTTCAAAGCCTAGGATGGCAATCATCTCTCCTTCTACCTACTGTAGCGGGCACTCTGCTCTTCCCTGAAGCTCCATTTGCTGACTAGGTTGAAAGTGGTTATCTTGCTAGTAGTCATAGCTCCACGATTACAGTTGGAAGTCTACAGTGCTTTAAGGGGCTTTAAAAAACAATACTACCTGGTTGACACGACTGCTCAAAAAATACACTTTCGGTTAAATGTTCCTTTATTCTTTTCTCCTCTTCTTCCTTCTGTTGTTCTTTCGCAGATGGGAGAAGAGTAGCAATAACCTCTTTCCTTCCTAAAGCCTTCCTCTGGCTTTGCTCAGAAACTTGGAGGCGGAATTTGTCTATCACACCATAGTGACAGGATCGAACATCTCTATGACGAATCACACTGAAAAGAGCAAAACAATAATAATAATAATAATAAATAATTACAAAGTCTGTTTAGGTGTCTGGGGACCTATCAAACAGAAGGCATCAGAAATTTCAATAGGGTAAAAATAATCTTTCTGACTATAACTAAATACTCACAATTTGCTAATGATGCTGAAAAAAACTAATCATATAGTCTAAGGAAAAAAATGGGCAATTGTGAACTATTAGATGAAAGTATACATTCCGAAACACAGAATAAGAGTCGTGTGTGTGTGTGTGTGTGTGTGTGTGTGTGCTTGAGCACTGAACCCAGGGCCTCAAATATGCTGAATAAGCAAGCAGTCTCCTATTGAGTTATGCCCTCAGCCCAGAATCAAGTCTTGAGTAAAGAATGATGAAAGTTGCCTTTAGCAGTGAATTTTTTCTGTATATCTGTTGAAGATTTCTTTCCTAAATTGGAACACATAAAATAGTTTCTTCCTAGCCGGGCGGTGGTGGTGCACGCCTTTAATCCCAGCACTCGGGAGGCAGAGGCAGGTAGATCTCTGTGAGTTCGAGGCCAGCCTGGTCTACAAAGCGAGTTCCAGGAAAGGCGAAAAGCTACACAGAGTACCTTGTCTCGAAAAACCAAAAAAGTTTCTTCCTCATAAACATAATAAATTCCCATTGTTACTTATTTGTGATTGAAGTAAGAAATATTCCCTTTATTGTGCCTGGTTCTTCTGAGGGAATGCAAAAACAATTAGGTCAATGGTAGTGTGCTTATTTGGTAAGACTATATTTCTTTGGAATATCCTTGCTTATTGTGCACTGAATGACAACCCAAAGCAATGTGCAAAAATCTGCTCTAAAAAGACACTTCACCTACAGCAGTGGTTCTCAACCTTCCTCATGCTGCGACCCTTTAATACAGTTCCTCATGGTGTGCTGACCCCCAGCCATAAAGTTATTTCGTTGCCACTTTATAACTGTAATTTTGCTACTGTTATGCCAAAGGGGTTGCAACCCACAGGCTGAGAACCACTGCTCTATGGCTTTGAGCTGAGGAAAAGGCTGCCTCTCATAGAAAACTTGGACAAATACAGCTGACTTGGTAGCTTAAATTAAGGGCTGGTCAAGTGGATTCATTTGGTCACCACTAGTTTCTAAAGGAAAAATTCAATCTGAACAGCTTGAACAAACAATCATCTGACACTCCACAGTGAAATTATCTGGAAGCACTCAGGTCACCTTTTACAGATGAGCAGTCAGACACACTCGCTGCCTGCATAGATTCAACTCCAGGCTTATAGGCCGAATCATTTCAGATGATCTTATACTGTGATTGTTCTAGAATGTAGTATTTATTCATTTCACAAATGTCACTATAATAGCAGGATGTCTCAAAGAAAGCTACATTTTCTATTATAGCTGGAGAAATTTAAAGGAATAAGCCAGAACTTGACCATAAACATCACTGACTCAACCGAAACAATGAGGACTTATTAAAGAATCGCTGTGAGAAGGCCATTTTCAAGTTCAGACACACATATCCACACACTGAGAGCATGTTACATGAGTCTGACTTACATATCCACACAGCACTGAGGCTTCACTGCACCTGCAGCGTCGACGACAACATACTTATTTGGAGTCGTACATAAAACTGAAAGAAAAAGTCACAATGCCATTAGTGTGATCAAATCAATTCATTTTTACAAGTAACAATTAGTAGGACCTGGTTAAAATTTGGAGACGAGGAGACTCACCTTTGAACTTTAAGGCAAACTCATAGGGGTTGTACAGAGTCAACACTTGCTTATGTGTTGACTGATCATCTGCATAAAATATCAGCTCCGTGGGAAACACAAAAACAGGAAGGTTTCCTTCCACTAACTCTGGTTGTCTTTTTTGTTGATGCATTGGCACTGAATCCCCCTTGCTGCAGCTCTGTTTTTACCGCCTCAAAGCTATTTTGGACTTTCTTAGATTCAGTTAAAAACTCCAAACCATTTTGGCAATCTAGAAATGAGAAAAAGAAACTGCATGATACCAATTTTCAGCAATCTACAGTCACTCTGCAAAAATCGCATATTTAGGGAACAGCAAGGTGGCTCAGTGGCTGAAGATTCTTGATGCCATCCCAGGCCTGATGGCCCACATTCCATCCATGAGTCCCACAGAGAACCAAGTCAGGTGAGCTGTTCCAACTCTCTCTCTCTCTCCCTCCCTCTCCCTCCCTCTCTCACAGAGAGAGAAAGAGAGAGGGAGAGGGAGAGAGAGAGAGGAAGAAAGAGAGAGAGAGAGAGAGAGAGAGAGAGAGAGAGAGAGAGAGAGAGAGAGGAGGGTGGGAGGGAGGGAGGGAGAGGGAAGGAAGGGAAGGAAGGAAGGAAAGAAAAGAAAAAAGTTAAAGCAAGCTGGGTGTGGTGCTTTTAATCCAGAACTCAGAAGGCAGGGGCAGGTAAATCTCGTGTGAGTTCCAGGCCAGCCTTGTCTACATAGTGAGTTCCAGGCCATGAAGGGCTAGTTATGAGATGCTGTGGGTGCTGGGAATTAAACCAGGATGCCCTGGAAGAGCAGACATCTCTCCAGCCCCTAAAGACTGATTTTTATTTATTTGTGTGTATTTGTGTGGGAGTGTGTGTGTGTGTGCCTGTCCGCCTGTCTGCCCTGAAGTTGGAGTTATAGGTTGTCTATGTGGGTGCTGGGAACCAAATTTGGGTCTGGAGAGGTGGCTCAGTTGTTTCGAGTACTTCCTGCTCTTTTAGAGGACTAGAGTTTAGCTTACAGACCCCACCTCAGATGACTCACAACTACCTGTAACGCTAGCTCTAGGGGATCTGATGTCCTCTTTCGGCCTCCTCAGACACCCATACACATGGACATACCCACACACATACACTAAAAATAAAGACTTCTTTACAAAAACCGAAACTTCCCATTATTTCTTGTAGAAAACTTAAGAATCCCTTTTACACTGACATTAACAATGATTTATATAGTGCCGTGTAGAGGGATGGAGAAGACGGTTCTCTTCATCTTTTTCTTCCTACTGAAACCAAGACAGCCAAGCTGTCTGGGAGCTGACTGACTGTCCTCGTTAAGCAGTCCTTGGCGTTTCCTTTGAAGATTCAGAGTAAGTAAGTGCTCTTTGGCCCCCGTGGCCCCGCTCTTCCACTCGTATGTCAAGTGACACAGGGATCAGGAGCGCTGCTGCTTTGTTCCAGTTTCAGAAGCGCTTTACGACGCCTGCCTTCGGGGCTGGGCTTAAATGGGTTCCAGGGAGCTGGAGCTGGCAGAAGGCGGTCTGTCTGTCAAAGGTGATGCTTCTGCTTCTATTTCCTAATCTCACTGTAATCAATACTCGGATTTAGCAAACCTCCTAAAAGTAACATAAAACACACGGTCTGAGGATGGGGCTCAGTTGGTAGAGGGCCTACCTGGCATGCGCAGAACACTGGCTTCAATTCCCAGGATTGCATAAAACCAACTGTGGAGACCCATGCCTCTAATCCCAGCATTGAAGAAGCAGAGGCAGGGAGTTTCCACAGCAACCAGGTTTCTAACCCCCCCACAATGTCCCCAATCCCATTCATCTCTCCCAGTACTCTCTTCTATAGTCAGGAAAGGATCCTTGCACTAAGACTGGGACATCAACCCAGCCACACAAACCTTCAACCTACACTCTGTCCCGCCTACAAGATGTGCTGAGGCAATGGTGACACAGAGCTTGTGGGAGTGGCCAACCCATGACTGGTCCAACTTGAGGCCCACGCCATGCCAGGGAGCCCACACCTGACACTGCTGGGAGGGCCAGGAACCAGAGGCGGGACAGTCCAGAGACCCAGGATAGAACCAAACGTGACTTCAAAAAAAATAGATCAGTGAAATGATTCCTAATGATACTGTGCTGTACTCACTCATACATCAGTGCCTAGCCCAATTGTTATCCAGCAACTTGTGGGACAGATGCAGTCTCACAGCCAAACACTAGGAGGAGCAAGGGGAACCCTGAAGACGAAGGGGAGGAAGGATTGTAGGAACCAGAGTAGGTCAAGGACAGCAGGAGAACATGGCCCACAGAATCAACTAAGCAGGGTTATAGTGGCTCACAGAGACTGAAGTGACAACCATGGACCCTATACGGGTCTGGGCTATGTCCTCTGCATGTACTCTATGGTTTCATAGCTTGGTGTTCTTGTGGGTTCCTAACTTGGTGTTTTTTTAACAGTGAGAGTGGGTATATCTCTGACTCTTTTACCTGCTCTTGGGACCCTTTTCCTCCTACTGGGTTGCCTCATCGGTCTCAATATAAAAGTTTGTGCTTACTCTTAACTGTATCTTGTTAGGCCATATTCAGGTGATATCCCTGGGGGGCTGCTTTTTTGGTGGGGGGATGGAGGAGGAATTGATCTGGAGGAGAGGCAAAGAGGGGGAAGGGATTGGGAAAAGTACAGGGAGGGGAAACTGAGGTAAGGATGTAATCCATGAGAAAAGAATAAAGTTTACAAAAAAGAAGCAGAGGCAGGAAGATTAAATTTCAAAGTCCTCCTTGGTTACATAGAAAGTTTGAGACCAGCCTGAGTGACATGAGACTCTGTCTCAAGAAAAAATAATAAAAAATTCAAGGCTCCCAGAACCCCCACCACCACCCAATGCAAAACTGGGCCAGGCGTGGTGATGCATATTTGTACTCTAGCACTTGGGAGACTGGGGGAAGAAGACTGCTTGTAAATTTGAAGCTCATGTTTCTGGGCAACACACTGAAGCCCTCTCTCTAAAACCAACCAACCCAACCAAGTGGAAAAGCTAACACTCAGAAAACATGCAGCGCCTTGCTCACCCTTGATGCTGGGGGGGGGAGGGGGTTGGTCCTGCCTCAACTGAATGTACCAGGGCTTTGCTGTCCCCCTACATACTCTTTTTTTTCTTTTCTTGGTTTTTCGAGACAGGGCTTCTCTGTGTTGTTTTGGTGCCTGTCCTGGATCTCACTCTGTAGACCAGGCTGGCCTTGAACTCACAGAGATCCATCTGGCTCTGCCTCCCGAGTGCTGGGATTAAAGGCGTGCGCTACCACCGCCCAGCCCTACCTACTCTTTTGGAGGAAGGAATGGGGAGTGGGTAGGGGTGGGAGGGAGGAAGGAATGGGGAGTGGGTAGGGGTGGGAGGGAGGACTCAGGGAGCAGGATGAAGGGTGAGAGGGGATCTGTGGTCGGTATGTAAAAAGAATAAAAAAAAATTAAATAAAAGAAAGAAAAGAAAACGTCCAGTTTTCATTCTGTAGAAGACATTTTTAAAGCAGGCTCTAAGCCATTACTGTGAGTTGAGCTTCATGTATAATGAAAGAGGACTATAACCAATGAACACATTATTTAGTTTTATCAGCTGCCAGGGCTCTGATTATTAATGAGGCTTTCTGAACTTTCACCAAGATAGGATATGATACCATCATATGTAAAAATGTAGATGGAAGTCATACACAGGCCCTGCCATCAAGACACTCTAAACTGGGGCATAGCGATTCACCCCTTTAATCTCAGCATTCAGGGGGCACAGACAGCAAGTTCTAGGCCAGGTGGAGCACATAAGTAAGATCCCATCTCAAAAACAAAACAAACAAACACACACACACACAAAAAAAAAAAACCCAAAAATAGAATAAAAGAAAAGAAGGAAAAAAGAATTAACCCTGGAGGTGAGGTGTTGTGGTGTACCCCTGTAGTCTCAGGCTTTTTGGAGGCTGAAGCAAGAGGACCAACAACTCGAAGCTATTCTGGGCTACAAGTGAGACCTGGTCTCAAAAGAAAAAGAAAAAGAAAACCAGAGCCAGGTAGTGGTGGCACACACCTTTAATGCTAGCACTCAAGAGGCACAGCCAGGTGGATGTCTGTGTGAGTTCGAGGCCAGCCTGGTCTACAGAGCAAGATCTAGGACAGGCACCAAAACTACACAAAGAAACCCTGTCTCAAAAAACAAAAAAACAACAACAAAAAAAAAAAAAAAAAGGAAAAAGAAAAAAGAAAAAAAAAAAAAAGAAACCCCAGAAAGTGTTACACATGAGCACCAGGAGGGCGACATTCAGACCAAGCATGGAAGCCTGAAAGCAGGAGGGGAGGCAGCGAGCCCCAGGCTGTCTCAGCTAATCCTCCAGCTCTCTCCACTACTTCAGAGCATGTACACAGTTCCTGACAACGTTGGCTGTGTTCCTGAGTTTGGTTTTCAATAAGCTAACCGAGCCTGTTGACATTTTTATGAGTAACAATAGCTAATGTTTGTATAATTCATAACAGATTACCCAGACTTTTATTAATTACATAGACTGAATGATTAATAAGCTCTTAGATAGAGTGTTGCTTGGACTCTACTAAGTGCTAAGTATTTCCTACTATATGATTGGTCATAGTGATATATTTAATTATGAATAGACCAGCCTGAAACAAACAAACAGAAAATCCAATATCATCAGGCTTCCTGCCTTCTAGTCCAGTATTCTTTGCACTATACCAAAATATTTTCACAAGAGAAAGAATATTTTGAAAAGCATCTGACTCAAGTGATTATAATTTAACACATTTTCTCGGATCTATTTTTCTTTCCTTTCCATCCTTGTCCACTCCTCCCCACCCAGCCACACTCCTGCATCAGCTTCCCAAGTCCTGGGCCCACAGGCAGAAGCCACACAGGGCTCTGCATTCTTCTCTTTTACTCTAAGTCACACACATTGCTATTTGGATAATTCACTCTCAGAAATTTGCTATATATTTTTCAATACAACAATGAGCTCCGTAAGTTGATTCTTGAGAAACTTGGCTGTTAGGAAGATCCAAATTTGACATGACTCAGTAATATGCTCTGACTCATTCTAAAACTCAGTTGTGAGGGAAAGAGTTTAGGATTAAAAGGTAGCAGCTTTGACTTAAAGAAGACATAACCAGGCAGAGCCATCTAGAAAACAATAAAGTTGAATTAAGCCTTTGCTTAATACCATGGCCAATTCCAAACAGATTAAGACTTTAAGTGTTAAAAGGGGAAAGAAAAGCCAAAGTGCTAGAAGAAACCACAGAAAATTAAAAAAAAAATTCAGGCTAACAATGGCATAAAACTAAACCCAGAAATATTGAAAAATTTAGTTACATAAACTTTTTACAAGTACACATGGCTGGCCTGTAATCCCAGCACTTGGGCAGTGGAGGCAGGAGGATCAGAAGTTCAAAGTCAGCCTTACTTGTACAGCAATTTTGAGACCAGCCTGAACAACATGAGAGAGAGCCTGTCACACACAAAAAAAGCAAATTATTTTATAGGAAAGGGACTTAGCTTACAAAAGGCTATTTAACATAACAAGAGAAACATAAACTAAAGCCATGTTTTGATACATTTTTAAAAGGCTATCAGATTAGGAAAAAAAAGTGTTAGCACATTTTCTGAGAGAAATCAGAAATCAGGCCCACTCTTATATTATTGATGGGGATATAAACTGCAACAACTACTATTCTGCTAGAATGAAATACTCATATCCTCAGAGCCACTAATTTTACTTTTAGAATATTTCTGGAACATATATCCACCACCGCCACCGCCGCCAACTTTATGTGAAGTTACACACGTGAAAGCGTTTATATGACGAGTTAAGTTTTAAAGGAGATGATTTATGTGAAGCTTGGTGAAAAGACCTTGGTACTCAGTATAAACTAGTAGTTCATAGCAAAAGACTGGAAACAGCCCAGCTATCCATTAGTAGGGGATTTATTAAAGTGTGCTATATCCACACTCATTGAGATACAAGATACCTGTCAAAACAATAGAGAAAGTTCTTTGTGTAGCCGGACATGAATCAAGCCTCACAATGTAAGATAAAGCTGGACCTGCTAACATAGAACTGTAATCTCAGCTACTCAGGAAATTAAAAAAGGAGGATACCAAATTCAAGATTTGCCTGGATACTTAATGGGACTCTGTATCAAAACAAAAAGTCTATAGTTTAGTGGTAGAACACTTGCCTAGCATGTATGAAGTTCCAGGTTCAATCCCTAGTACCAAATAAAAGATTGACCACAAATAAAAAGTTGAAGAGGGAGAAAAAAGTAAAAAGAGGTCTGGGATAAAGCTCAGTGGTAGGGCCTACATTCAATTCCCAGCATGCTTTGCCCCACCAAAAGATGTCGAGTTGAATGAGAAAAGCAAGGAGTACCTTGTGAAGCACATACTATCATTTGTATGCAAAGGAAAGAGAAAAGAATGAGTGATAAACTGGGCTTGATGACACATGCCTGTAAACCCAGCATTTCCGTCTAAAGCAAGAGATCAGGCGTTCAAGGTCAGCCTCAGCTACACAGGGAGTTCCATACCAGCATGGTCTACATGAGATCCCATCCCAAATAAGTAAATAAATAAATAACAAAAACATGTACTTTTCAAGTCCTTTAAGCCAGATGTGGTGGCAAAGGCCATCCTAGTAGGAAAACTGAGGCAGGAGGACTATAGAATGAGATTATCCCCAACAACAACAACAAAAAGAGGAATGTGAGATGATTCACAAATCTTATTGTGAAGTCAAAAATAACCGCACAGACAAGTGCTAAGCTGCTGTTGTAATTTTAAGGAGAATTTAGTTGGCACAGGTCAGAGGAAGAATTTTATTAGCTTGGAATAAAGGCTTAGAAAATTTTATCCTTTGCATCTTGAGGCTTTCTCTTTGTGAGTTAAAAATGCCCTTCCTCGTTTCCCCGTGAATCACACACAGGCCATCTCCTTGTCAACATTAAAGAAGTGTTTAATTGCTTTTGAGCCGTTTAGTGTTTCTTTTCATATCCCTTTTCCCATCCAGCACTTATCTGGGCTAAGATAGAAGTTGCCTCCCCAACTCCAAGCCGGGGTGATAAGGGAAGAATTAGCGCCAGGTCAGCAGAGTAGCATGAGCATTGCCAACAAGCATCACGAAGCACACCGCTTACCTTTGATGGATGGTTTTCCGGGAGAGTAACACTTTCTCCTTGCCCTACTCCATATTACAAAATGATAAAGTGCAAAAATCCAGGGGAAAGAGTATACACTAAGCTGGCAAAAGCCTTCCTGCAGATCAGTTTATGAAGGTGTTGTCCGAAAGTCTAGTGTACGCCAAGTCAAAGTGTGTTATAGAGCCTCACAGATTAAAAAAAAAAAAAGCCCAGGATGGTTAAGACATTTTCCCAGAGTTGCACAGGTTATTAAAGGCAGAATTATATTATTGTCCACTCACTCCCTTTTATAGTATTTATCTCCTCTGCATCTCAGTTAGAAGGGCCTACCCTCATGACTCTATTATATATACCCTAGTATCAAGTAGCCTGACCCAAACGAAATTTAATTTATCACTGTGTTATCATTTCTTTTTCCTTTTCCTATTGCAGATATTGAACCCAGGGCATTGTATAAGGACTGTATTTGAGACAGGGTCTCACACAGCCCAGGCTAGCCTTTAAGTCCTAATCCTCTTTCCTCTACCTCTCAAGTGCTACGATTACAGACCTGTGCTACCATGCCTGGGACCAATGTTGTATTTTTAATGCTCTTGATATTTGGTCTCTTCAGTTATATATTAGCCCTAGTATCACATTATTTTTATCTTGTTCTAAATTCATGATAAACCCAAGTTCAGTGCAGGCACTTGGAAGACACTGAGGTCATTGGTTTTCCTACAGGTGTCTACTAATAATCAGTTCTTTCATCTGTGAGCATGCGTGGAATGTGCTGTTTACATAAAAGGCAGGCAAAGGATCTTAGGTAAAGGCATTTGTGGTAGTTTGAAAGAAAATGGCACCCAAAGGAAAGTGTCACTATTAGGAGGTGTGGCCTTGTTGGAGTAGGTGTGGTCTTGTTGGAGTAGGTGAGTCACTGTGGGGGCTTTGATACCTTCCCGTGTCCCAGACCACTTCCTGTTGCCTGCAAGATATAGACCTCTCAGCTACCTCTCCAGAACCATATCCTCCTGCATGTATGTCGTCATGTTCCCTGCCATGATGGTAATGGACTGAACCTCTGAACTGTAAGCTGCCACCTCAATGAAATGTTTTCCTTGCTAAGAGTTGCAGTGGTCATGGTGTCTCTTCACAGCAATAGAAACCCTAACTACGACAGCACTACATACAGATAGGTGGCTGCTGACCACGGACTAGGGTGAGAGGAAAGGAGGAGGAATCCACATTCCCAGCTGCCTCTCTTCTCCCCCTGACTTCTGCTTCCCTTTCATCTCCTCAGAGTCAATCTGCGCCAGCAGTGTTTATAAATCATGAAGCTCCCACATGGCCCTGACCATAAAGGCAGGCAGTCCTGCTGAGAAGAGATATGGGAAACTGCCTTGTCCTTGACCCTCTCCTAAAAGTACAGAACATTCTTGAATAAAATTAGAAAGAAAACCTTATGTGTGCACACTACCTTGTGACCAGTTTGCAAACTACTCTCCCACGGAAAGCAATGTCAACCCTGAATGGTTTCTCCTGATTGTCTGAGGCAGCCCAGGCTAGCTTCACACTAGAGGTCACCTGCTTCTGCCTCCTGAATGCTGGGATCCCAGGTGGATGCCACCATTTCTGGCAACATTGAAATTTCCCCCTCTTTGCTGTTGGTCCAAACTATTGCCCACAGTTCTGATCATTTGCTGTCTTCCCATCTTTGCCTTGAGCAGAGGAATGGAAAGATAAGAGTCGGGGACAGACGGGGGAGTTTCAGAAGACTTCAACACTGTAGACTTCAAACATTGGGGCTACTGGCAAGCATGGGAACTCCAGTAAAAGTATATTCTCATCCCCTCCGCTTTTGGGAAAATGGAGCCTCTCAGAAGGGCACAAGTAGTCCTTCTGGATTCTTGTACTATGGTTCCCAATTTAACCAGTTAAGAATGGGCCTAGAGATGACACAGAAGTTAAGAGCACTTGTTGCTCTTGCAGAGGACCCCAGTTCAGTTGTCAGCACCCACATTTGGTGGCTCATAACAACCTGTAATTCCACAGTCAACATGAGATCCAATGTCCTCTTCTGGCTTCTCTAGACACCAGCACACATGAAGTGCACATACGTAAACTCAGACACACACAAATACACATAAAACAAACAAAGTTTAAAAAAAGTTCAGTATTATTCAAAGTCTAGCCTCCACGCAGCAGGAATTAGTGAGCCATCTGCTTAGCCACAGAGGGCCTCCTACTTAAACTACATGTCTCTGGCTCTAGATATTTATTCTGTTTTTCAGCTCCACCTTTAAGTCAGGCCCCTTTATCTGAGTGCAGGGGCTATCTTAGTCCTCCACACTGGGTAGTCTTGGCCAAAATACGAGAAAAATGCAAATTAGTAAGAGCACTATATTTTACCACTTTAGGCTCTTTAGTATAAAAGCCCTTTCTCCTCCATGGTATAAACTCAGCAATAAAATGTGAATTCCACCATCACCTATTAGAATTTTAATGCCAGAAATGAAATCATAATGCTCATTTCATATCTTAATGCCCGTTATTCTAGAGCATATTTTTTAGGGTTTTTGTATAATATGTTATCTTCCTTGGTGGAGCTGACTATTACAAATCATACAGAGTCATGAACTAATCCACATTCAAAAATAAAAGCTGAGTAGTATATATAAAAGACTTTAAAAGAACACCCTAGTCAGGAGCAGTGGGACAGGCCTATAAATTTCAGATAGGAAGATCACAAG
This sequence comes from Peromyscus maniculatus bairdii, assembly GCF_049852395.1. Lineage (NCBI taxonomy): Eukaryota > Metazoa > Chordata > Mammalia > Rodentia > Cricetidae > Peromyscus > Peromyscus maniculatus. Next base: position 21,584,773 of record NC_134875.1, on the reverse strand, counting down.
TTCAAGGACAGCCTGGGCCACATAGCAAGACCCCATATCAAAATAAAATTAGTGGTATAATGCCTATAATCCCAGCACTTGAGATGCACAGGCAAATAGAACTCTGAGAGATCAAGGTTAGCCTGGTCTACATAGCATATCCAGGCCAACCTGGGCAACAAAGTAAGATCCTGTCTCAAAAATAAGTAAAATTAGTGAAGAATGGTGCATTCAAGGCTAACCTGGGCTACCTAATGATTTCTAAGTCGGCTTGGGCTAGAGTGAAACCCTGTCTCAAAAAAAAAAAAAAAAAAGAAAAAGAAAAAAGCAAATGAATAGATAAGTAAATATACAGGCAAACAAAACTTTTCAAAGGGCTGGGAGTGTGGCTTGGTGGTAGAGAGCTTGCCTAGCATGCATAAAACACTGGAATTGATCTCAAGTACCACACGAAAAGAAATGTCTTTTTGTAAATATATGGCTGTGTATGGTGGCACAATCCTGCAATGCCAGCACTTGGCATATAGATACAGAAGGGTTACTACAAGTTTGTGGTCGGCCTGGTCTACATAGAGAGTTCTAGACCAGCTAGATTTACATAGCAAGATCCTGTCTCAAAAAGAAAACAAAGCTGGGTGTGATGGTATACTACTCTAATTCCAGAACTCACGAGGCAGAGATAGGCAGCTCTCTATTGCTTTTAGGGCAGCCTGGTCTACATAGTAAGTTCTAGGTCAGCTAAGCCTATATAGTATAGTGAGACCCTATCTCAAGCAACAACAACAACAACAACAAACCTCAAACACACACACACACACACACACACACACACACTAAAATACCCCCCTAAACCAAAGACAGTTTTATATCTCCATTTTAATATATACATTATTTCCACAATTTACAACATTGTTGTGTCTTTGATTATTACAAGATGTGCAAAGAAAAATCTGTATTAATTCAGTTTATAGAATATGTAGGCTGCTACATGTGGCACATGGAGTTTTAAGATCTTTAATTCCAGGCTTGGGGGAGCACATCATTGAGCCTAACACTCAGGAAGCAGAAGCAAAAGGAGTTCTGAATTAGAGGCCAGCCTGATCTACATGGCTAGTGCCAGGCTAGCCAAGGCTACACAGTGAGAGCCTGTCTCAAAACAAAACAAAATAATAATATCTTTAATTTATTCTCCATATAATTAGCCTTATTATTTATCAGGAGTTATGGTAGGGAACATGAAGAAAAGATGAAAACAATATTTTTATCCTTCATAAACCCCAGTCTAGCAAGAGAAACATACAACAGGTGTTAGAATATGATGCTATTGCGATATTAGGACATATATTTAAATGCCAGTTGACACAATATGCTCTGGGAGCCAAAAATGATGGCCTATGTCTGGAGTGAAAAGGATTAATTGCAAGAAAAATGTGCAGAGGCCTAAAAGGGACAGGGGGTACTTCACAGTGAGCACACTGCATATGATTTAAATAGGTATGGGTGGCCAAGCGGTGGTGGCGCACGCCTTTAATGTCAGCACTCAGGAGGCAGAGGCAGGCCGATCTCTGAGTTCGAGGCCAGCCTGGTCTACAGAGTAAGATCCAGGACAGGCACCAAAACAACACAGAGAAGCCCTGTCTCGAGAGAAAAAAAAAAAGAAAAAGAAAAAAAAGTAAAAGAAAAGAAAAAAAATATGTATGAGCATAGTAACAAGCAGAGGGAGTAACAAGTAAGTTGGAGGTAGATTGTGGAAGATCATTAACTTTTCTACATTTGGAGCTTGTCAGAAATGGAAATTCTTAGTCCCCACCTGAGACCTACTGAATCAGGAATCCGAAATGGTGGGAGTCAAGTTTGTAACAAGCTGTCTGGGTAGCGGTCAGATTCACCAACGTAGAGAACCACTGCTGCAGGAAGTAGGAGACCTCTGAAGGAGTTCTAAGCCACAGAAACTGGCCTGATGAGTTTGGAGGTGGGTGAGTGGTGGCCACTGACTGTCCAACTCCAACACCTGACTGCAGTGTAGATGCAAGACAAAAAGAACTGTTGGATGTCTATGCCATGAGGAGATGATGTAAGCCGGGGCTAAGGCAGTAGGAATGGAATCAGATTTAAGAGATGTTTCAAGTGACCAAAGGTCACTCAGGTGACTAAAGGACAGTCATACAGATGTGTCACTGACGTGGTTTTTACATAAAAGCTGTAGTCTTGCTGAATCTGTCAATTTATAAACCCCAGAAAAAGGGAGGCTGAGAGCAGTTTCTATGTGTTTCTTTATAGTCCAGAGCAAGGGTGTCCTGGTTTGTAAAGGAGCCTTCTAGTCGAAGGCTTATCCTGCCTCTCACTGTAAGCTAGTACGTTGACGTCCTAACATATTCCTATGTTCTGTGCATTTACTTGGTACGAACTAATCTCTGAGACTGATATTATGGTGTGCTGACAGAAACAAATTCTGACCGTGAGAAGGCTAGAGAGCAGGCGCTGGTCAGCTGATCAAGTCAGGAACTGTCAAAGGGAGGCTGTTAACTCCTCCTCATTTCTTAACACTGCACTAAACTCACAGAACCCGGTTCATTCAGCGGCAAGTTTGAACGGAACTGAGTGAAAGAATTAGCTTTTGGGCTACATACACCCTGAAGGTCAAGAGAGCCAAGCAGAGCTGTTATTTCTAATTTGGGAGGCATGATTTAGCTGGGGCCATCTTCAATTACCTGATGAAAAGCAAGTCAGGTAGGGGTCAACCTATATGGCTAACTGACCTCCTAAAAGGCTTTGGGGTTTTTGAGACGGAGTGTCCCTATGTAACCCAGCTGGTAGTGTAGATGAGGCTGGCTCAAACTCACATAGACCCACCTGCCGCAAGACCCTTGCAGGATACAATTCCTATTTTCATCATGGTTCTGGACACCTCTTGTTATTTCATGCTTTTTAGTTGCTACAATATCTTGCCTTATTTGGCCAACACATTTGTCCAAAAATAGCTCCCTGTTCACAACTGCACACCAGCCAGACATGGTACCTCACACCTGTACCCCCACATTTGGGAGCCTATGGCAGACAGATTGTCTAGACTTTGAAGCTGACCTGGATTACATGAGCTCCAGGCTAGACAGGAATTCATATAAGACTGTCTCAACCCCTCCACCTCAAACTGCACACTTTTAGGTAACTTGAGAGCTAGAGAGGTCCACAGAAATTAAAACGAAAGCCTCGTAATAGAGATGAAGAAATTGAGGACTTAAAGAATAAATCACTTAATATATTTATTCTAAGTAAAGATACTCCCAAGCTGGGTGGCGATGGTGCACGCCTTTAATCCCAATACTTGGGAGGCAGAGGCAAGCGGATCTCTGTGAGTTCGAGGCCAGCCTGGGCTACAAAGCAAGTTCCAGTACAGCCAAAACTACACAGAGAAACCCTGTCTCGAGAAACCAAAAAAAAAAAAAAAAAGATACTCCAGACTGCTAAAGAGGACAAGACAGCCTTTAGAACATCATTGGCAATCTTCATTTCTAGCTTTTAGGAGGGGTTAAAATGTTCCCTATTTTTTATCTTAAACCCCCTTTTTGGCTTTGTTAGGGTTTTTGTTTGCTTTTTTGGTTTGGTTTGGGGTTTTTGTTTTGTCTTATGTGGGGTTGTTTGTTTGTTTGTTTTGGTTTTTTGAGACAGGGTTTCTCTGTGTAGCTTTGTGCCTTTCCTGGAACTCAATCTGTAGCCCAGGCTGGCCTTGAACTCACAAAGATCCGCCTGACTCTGCCTCACAAGTGCTGGGATTAAAGTCTTGTGACTCCATCACCTGGCTTTGTTTTGTGTTTTGACACAAAGTCTCTATTATGTAGCTCTGGCTGTTCTGGAAATCATTATGTAGACCAGGCTGGCCTTGAACTCAGGAGACTACCCAGCTTATCTTAAATCTTTTTTTAAAAACAAAAAAGGGAGTAGGATGGTGGTGGTGGTATACACCTTTAATCCTAGCACTCGGGAGGCAGAGCAGGTGGATCTCTGTGAGTTCAAGGCTGGCCTGGTCTACAGAGTGAGTTCCAGGACAGCCAGGGATACACAGACAAACCCTCTCTCGAAAAAACCAAAATAAATAAATACAAAATGGAAGAGTAGCAATATTCCGAGACATCCCATATGTAGCCCTGCCTGTCCTGGAACTCTCTATGAAGACTGAGCTGGCCTCCAACTCACAGAGAGCCGTCTGCCTGCCTCTGCCACCTAAGTACTGGGATTAAAGACATGTGCCAGCACACTCAGCTTGTAATTTTTTTATTGGGCTTAGTAAGGAATGGGATGGGTTTTGTAGTTTCTTATTTCATGTTTTCAGACAGTAGGCTTGAATGTAAATTCCTCATGAGAAAAAAATATATGTCTATAGTATTTGAGAAGAATAGACATGAACAATTGAAGGAAGATAGGTGTAGTGTCTATTTTCTGTCTTTGCCTATCAAGGGTTTACTACTCTACACTGAAATACTGCCTATTACACTTGATTACATACTATATGTAAAGGGAATCTAGCACAACCAGTTCTCACAGATTTGAAAAATTCTAAAATTTCAAGTACCCTAGCATGTCAGGAAACCATTGTTGTTTTGTGAGTTCTACATATCCTTCAGAAAATAGTTTAATCTCATATCCTGTTTGAGTGTATAGACCGTACAACTTTAAAGACACATTTGGCCGTTTCCTGTTTTCCAAAGTCACCACTGATGTGTACCAAATATATGTGTAATCGAAAAGCTGGGTGTCTACCTACCCCTTACTCAATTTCCTGAATGGAGTATTTAATAGGCAAAGAGATTTCCCAATACTTACAGGAAGTGTGGAAAAGATTTTCATCACTATGAATGTGTTAAATCCCATGTGTGCCTTTCCCAAAAGAGTAGACTTTCCCCTTCTGTCTGGAATTCACATTAAGAACAAAATGCGTTCCAAACGAACAGGACTGCCTTTTAGGCAAAATTCGGGAACTTGAATTTTTCAGGATTACTTTCTCTTCGTTTCCTTAAAGGACAAAATGCTAGGACCCTTTTCACTTCATATTTGCCCTGTGGCTCTCCCAAGTGAAATTTCCTTCAATTCTACTGGGACAGCCATGCTACTTCAGCAGGAGAAAGACAAATGTCAGTTACTTTTCTCAAAGGGGAACCACCGAACTTTAAAGGCTGAGGTCTAGGGGGAGACTAAAACCCTCAAGACATCAGCCCCACCTGCTTGGGGCCCAGCCTTCACAGCTCTTTCCCCACGCTGCCCGGCTCCATGTGAAACTGGTCATGTGAGCCTGTTTACAGCTGAGCAGCTGGTGCAACCGTCAGGATCCATGCAGAGGTCCAGGGAGGGGTGAGGATACACGCCACGTACCCCCTTTCTCCCCTATGATTCCAAGACCTTTGCTTCCACCACAACCCTCCCCGTTTCTCCACCTCCTTTCACGTCCCTTCAGGCAAAGCCATCCCGGGACGCTTGGCTCCAGCCCCCACCCCCACTTCCTCGCCCGGGGGGACCGGCTGAACTGCAGGAAGGGCGAGGACAGTGTCACCCCGAACCGGGTAGTCGACTGACTTCCCTCCCGCAGCCCTCCAGGCAATGTCCGCCAAAGAGTTGTCCCTAGAGCCGCATCCCCAGGGCAACTGAACTCTGCCAGACAGGCAGCGGGAAGCTTGGGAGGCTGCCTTCGCCCAGGCAGGGGCAGCTACACATCTGGTGGCCCGACCCTGCGGAAGGGCCACCAGCAGTCAGAGAGCGGTGGACCGGCTCCCCGGTCCCAGCCACCCACCGCAGCCCGGCACCGCGCAGCCCTGCTGTCAGTCACGGAACCAAGCTCTGGCTGTGGATCCTGGGCATTGTCTACGCGGGGGGCCTCAGCTACGTAAGTTCCACGTTTCCTCCCAAGTCAGAGGAAGTGGGTGACGGGACATTGGGGGACTCTCACCTCAGTAACAGTGGCTTCCTCGCAAAGCAGCTGCGACTGCTCCCTGCTCCTTTGTCAGCGTCTCCAGACTGCACTGCCTGCTGGGATACGGGAGGACTCAACTGCCACCTCTCCCCGCCCAGGAGGATGAGTCGCAACTGGAGGGTGGGTGAGAAGAGGACGAGAAGGCGGACCCCGGGGCGGGGTCTAGCCGGGGGCGTGGCTTCGGTGTTGCCACCTGGCTTCTGGGCTTTCTGCCTTCTAGATGCTTCAAACTACTTCCTTCTTTGTCCTGTGGCTGCCCCTCCTCTTCCTCTGACCCGTGAGAGGATTAGAGGCTTTCTCAGAGAGCAGTCTCTTTGCACTCATTTGGTGGTGACCATTGACATCTATCTCATTCACTCCTCTCCCCAACACAGAATACACTCAAGGAGTACCCAAGGCTTGTCTCTTGTTGGAGACTTGTCTTGATGGCCAATCCTCTGTCTCCACTCTAACATCAGCACGGCAGACGGGTTAGGCTCCAGGAGTATTTGTTCATGCTGCTACAGTAGCCTCCAATTTGGATTCAGTCCTTCCACTGTTACTTTTCTCTAAAGTTCTATGTAGCCTGGTCTACATAGCAGATTCCAGGACAGCCAGCTGCACCTGAGACCTTGTCTCAAAACCAATCAGACATAGATTTTTCACCTAGGCATGGTTGTAATCCCATCACTCAAGAGGCAAAGTCAACAAGATCCCAAGGACTGCATTCCAAACCAGTCTAGTCTGCATAGCAAGACCCTGTGTGGTGTGGTGGTGTGCTGGCTGGTTTATGTCAATTTGGCACAAGCTAAAGTCATCTGAGAGGAGGGAACCTCAATTAAGAAAATGCTTCTAAAAGCTCAGGCTGTAGGCAAGCCTTTAGGGCATTTTCTTAATTAGTGATTGATGGCGGAGGGCATAGATCATTGTGGGTGGTGCCGTCCCTGGGCCAGTGGTCCTGGCTTTTATAAAAAAGCAGGCTGGGCCGGGCGGTGGTGGCGCACGCCTTTAATCCCAGCACTCGGGAGGCAGAGCCAGGCGGATCTCTGTGAGTTCGAGGCCAGCCTGGGCGACCAAGTGAGCTCCAGGAAAGGTGCAAAGCTACACAGAGAAACCCTGTCTTGAAAAACCAAAAAAAAAAAAAAAAAAAAAAAAGCAGGCTGACCATGAACTGTAGACTAGTGGCTGTGGAGCCCCCATGGGACTGGACTAGGCCCTCTGGATATGGAAGACGGTTGTTTGGCTCAAACTGTTTTGGGGGGCACCCAGGCAGGGGGATCCGGATCCATCCCTGGTGCATGGGCGGGCTTCTGGGAATACGGTGCCTGTGGTGTGACACCTTGCACAGCCTTGGTGCAGTGGGAAGGGGCTTGGATCTGCCTAGGTTCAGTGTGCTGGGCTCTGCTGACTCCCCATAGGAGATCTTGATTTGGGGGGATGTGGGGATGTGGGGTGGCTTGGGAGAGAGGGCTGGGGGTGGGAGGAGGTGGGATTTGTGGGCGGTATGTAGAGTGAGTAGAAAATTTCTTAATAAAGAAAAATGAAAAGAAAAGAAAAGAAAAGAAAAGAAAAGAAAAGAAAAGAAAAGAAAAGAAAAGAAAAGAAAAGAAAGCAGGCTGAGCAAGCAAGCCATGGGGAGCAAGCCAGTAAGCAGCACCTCTCCATGGCCTCCATATCAACTCCTGCCTCCAGGTTCCTACCCTATTTAAGATCCTGTCCTGACTTCCTTTGATGATGAACTGTGATATGGAGTGTGTAAGCCAAATAAATGTTTTCCTCCCCAACTTGCTTTGGTCATGGTGTTTCATTGCAATAGCTTCTGGGCTTAACTAGGACACCCTGGGCTTAAAAAAAAAGTTTGCTGGGCTGGGCCAGTGCCACACACCTTTAATCCTAGCACTTGAGAGGCAGAGGCAGGGGGAGCTTTGTGAGTCTGAGGCCAGCCTGGTTTACATAGTGAGCTCCAGGACTACATAGAGAGAGCCTGTCTCAAAAATAAATTGAAAATTCAAACTTAATTGTAGTCAAAATGGGAAAGTAGGGTGTAATGGTCACAGGTCTCCTCCCCACAAGTATAAGACCCAAAGACTTCTTCCTGGTTGCCCTACCCAAGCAATGGGTTGCCACCAGATAGCTATCCAGTAGCTACCAGAGGCCAGAGCCTAAATGATCCCTTTACTCACAGATTCAAGGTGTAATGCTCTTATCTGTCTTTTGAATACCTAGCTTTCAGGATCTAGGGGAAATGCCACTTTCCCAACTAACCTTTCAGAATCTTCCATAAGAACCGTGTGTCTTATTTGTCTGAAACATGGCCTGACTATGTAGCCCTGGCCTGATGCTCACTATATAGATCAAGTCAGTTCTAACTTACAGTGATCCTCCTGTCTCTGCCATGCTGGGATTACAGGCATGCACCAAGTCCAGCAGATTCTTCCATAGGAACCATTGACTCCTACTCTGTCACCAAAGAAGACTGCTTATTCTGTTTTGTAATTCTTCCTGACCTAGGTAACATGGTCATGTTTATATCTTCCTTTCTACTCTGCCTAGGCTAAGAATACCTCAGAACAGATCACAGCTGCCAGCACAATGCCCCTTCTACAACACATATGCATCCAACTTAATTCAGTGTGATACTTCATCTCTACTGCATCAGAAAGCCTAAGTAGGCCGAGAATGGATTCCAAGCAAGGCTTCATATGCTAGTCACCCTTTCTTCACTAGGACATCTCTCCATCTTGACCTGACCAAGTGTGGCGTTGGTAAACACAAACTGGTTAGGCAGCAGAGCATTGCAAAAGGACCAAAGCGTGTACTCCTCTTGCAGGTCAGACTGGTTTGTGGTACAATATGCGGTTGTGGAAGACATAACTGGCATGGCTCACATGAGAATCCAGGGTAGAGAAGTATACGGTGCCACAGAAAACCATCGAGTTTGCTTTTTGATTCCTGCTGGTTCAGGCTATCCTTGGGCTCCATATCACGTCAAAGCTTATGTGCATTGTCTGTGACATAAAGCATTTTCCAAAAGTGGGCATTAAAATCAAAAGGATTCTTTCCAGGTTCAATAGAGAGCTGTGCTGAGGGGAAGCTGGAATATGGTGACAACCCAGCAGCCACCCACAGAACAAAGGAAAAGCCTTCCAGTTGTAGACTTCAGAAGGTAAGTGGCCTTTGAGCTTAGAAGGTAGGGTTCTCTAAGTTTAGCAGATTAATGAAGGTACTAGATGGGATACAATGTCTTTTTTTGTTTATTTAAATTTTTTCATTTTACATACCAACCACAGTTGCCCCTCCCATCCCTTCACCTCTCCCCCTCACCTACCCCCCATCTGTAGAAGAATCTTAAAAGGTCTTATTAAATAAAAACCCAGAGCCAGATATAGGGGTGAAACCCTGAGAGTTCAGAGAAACAGGAAAAGCCACGAGCTAACCTCACCTCACCGACACCTCAGTCTCCAAAGAGAGACCTACTTCCTCTATATCCACACCTATACGCCTTTCTGTCCTACTATCTCATTTGCTCTGTCCATCCAGCTACATCACTTCCTCTTCCTGCCCAGTTCTATCACTTCCTGACTGTCTGTACAGACCTCCAGACCTTCATGGTTAACTAGTGTTGGAATTTAAGGCATGTGCCAGCATGCCTGGCTCTGTTCCCAGTGTGGCCTTGAACTCACAGAGATCCAGACAGATCCCTTCCTCCCGAATAATAGGATTAAAGGCATGTGCTACTATTGCCTGACTTCTATGTCTAATATAGTGGCTGGCTTTTTCCTCTGATCTTCAGATAAACTTTATTGGGGGACACAATACATCACCACACCCATCCACTCCTCCAAAAGGGTAAAGCCTCTCATGGGGAGTCAAGAAAGCCTGGTACATTCAGTTGAGGCAGGACTAAGGCCCCCCTCCCCCTGCACCAAGACTGAGTAAGGTGTCCCACCATAGGGAATGGGCTTCAAAAAGCCAGCTCATGCACCAGGGATAGATCCTGATCCCACTGCCTGAGACCCCTCAAACAGACCAAGCTACACAACTGTCTCCCACATGCAGAGGGCCTAGTCCAGTTCCATGCAGGCTTCACAGCTAGGATACAATACTGTATAGGATATAAAGCATGGCTAATCCCCTCTCCAGGGGCAGCCTTTGTGATCTAACAATAGGTTCTCCCATCATTTAATGTGTGGTTGCTTTATAATTGTATTATAGATTATATTATGGCAGATGTTGAGAAAATTTCTTCCCCGGAATTTCCTTATAAGGCCCCAATAACAAACCAAAGTATGATTCCACTGAAGTTTAACCTGGGAAATCAGGAAGTATGAGGCTTAGTTATAGAGCATGACTGAAGGGTTGCCTACAAGTATATATATATGGGTGGCTCTAAAGCAGCCACTCTGGAAAGTCTTCTCACAGCATGGCTTCTTTTTAACTGCATAAGGGAGCATCCCTTAGTTAACCTTTCCCAGCCTATGGACTCTAGCACCTCTATAGACCACCGAGGCCAGAAGAATTAAGGCAAAATTGCACACATACAAATGGCTGGGCAGAATGGCTGGAACCTCCAGTAAGAGTCCAGTGACCCACCCCAGCCCATTTTTCTTTGAGGGAATATCGACAGTCTACAGACCTGGTTGTGATGGTCTCTTCTAACAAGTTCAGTTGATCTGCTGAAAATAGCAGCTGTTTTGTTCTGAAGACCATGTCCTACAACAGCAAGGCTTCCTTAACCCTGAAACACGAAGATCCTGGCCTACATGACTTAAAGGCTCTTAGGAGGTTCTATTATGGTAAAATGTATGGTGTATATGATATCATAAACTATATGATGCTTTTCAAACATAAGGTCTGTTTTGTTATTTAAATTCTTTTTAAAAAGATTTATTTTTATTTATGTGTGTATATGTGTGTCCGTGTGAGGTTTTGTGCATGCTACAGAGGCTAGAAGAGGGTGTCAGATCCTCTGGAACTGGAGTTACAGGTGGTTGTGAGCCTCTATGTGGGTGCTGAGAAATAACCCAGGTCCTCTGGAAGAGCATCAACTGTTCCTAACCACTGAGCTATCTCTCCAGCTCTGTTATTAAAATTCTTAATGTTCTACAACTTAGCCATATGTGTTTAGGAATCAAAGTGCTTTATAACAAATCTTGGGGACAATACTTTATTCAAGGTCTACATTTGTTTTTTTTTTTTTTAAGTAAGCATACAAAGTAAAGGGTTTCATTATGTTTTTTGGTCCATTTGTATCATTCTTTGTTCTAGTTCCTCCCCCTTCTGTCTGCTCTCTCCTCCTGTGACTGCTTCTGCTTGTCCTCGGATGAGCAGTCGCCCTATCGCTTTCATGTCAAGGATTCTATTTACTGTTTCCCCATGAAACCTCTCCCTCCCCTCTCATGATCCCCTTTCTAATTTCATAACACACACACCCCTGATCCTGATCATCTTCTCTCTCCTCTCCCACTACACACACACACACACACACACACACACACACACACACACACACACACACACACACACACACTTTTAAATCTAGGATCAAGAGAGAAACCATACAGTATTTATCATTCTGAGTCTGGCTTATTTCACTTAATATAATGATCTCCAAGTGCATCTATTTTTCCACAGTTGTAATTTCATTTTTTCTTGGTTGCTGAGTAAAACTCCATTGTGCATATGCATGTTTTCTTTATCCAAGAGTGGTCTAGCTAGGTTATATGGTATATAGGTTTCTATTTTTAGGGACAGTGTATTTGGACCATGACTTTCCAAATTTTCCTAAAGGTAAGAATGACTTTTTAAAAGGCAGATTCCAGACCCTACACCAGACCCACCAAATGCCAATTACTAAGAGAAAATCAAGGTTAACCATACAGTTGAGAATGACACCAGCTAGATCTTATCCTTAGGCAAGTGTGGGAAGGAGATTCTGCTATGAGCAGTTAGTCATATATCAATACAAGCTCATTTAGGATTCGCTCTGAAAAAGTCCTTTTAGGCCGGGCAGTGGTGGCGCACATCTTTAATCCTAGCAGTTGGGAGATAGAGCCAGGCGAATCTCTGTGAGTTCGAGGCCAGCCTGGTCTACAAAGTGAATTCCAAGACAGGCTCCAAAGCTACACAGAGAAATCCTGTCTCAAAAAACAAAACAAAACAAAAAGTCCTTTTAGATGAGGGGGGGGATGAGGGGGGAGCATGCAACAGCTTGGAAGGAGTCTCCAGCCAAGCAAGCTAACAGTCAAATCATGCCAACAGCTAGTCTGGGTAAAACCTCCTTGCACTTCCTCATCTTTGCTCCTAATGTTCTAGAATCTGGCTCCAGGGGAAATAAGAATTGCAGCTACTCTAACTTACCAGGGAACTCAAATGATGAAGCGGGACCTTTACTGCCTCAAACTAATTGATGATGATATTCCACAATTTTCTTAGTGCTACAATGGCTCTGACCAACTAGTGTTGTTGTTAGATCTTTTCTCCAGAGCTCTCACAGTCCCCAGCCTTCTCTGATGGCATTTAAGTGCTGTCGTTGTTTTCCTGTTTGTCTCTGGTGACAAGAGCTGGACCTAGTCTTGCCCATCCTGTCCCAGCTGGTGCTTGCACTGTGCTGTATATAGTGCAGGGGCTCACACAGAGCTCACTGTTCAAATTGCCAGCTCATTGTCTACTTTACCAACTGCACTCTTGGGTCCAGGGGAACACATAAAATAATGGGGTGCAAACCACAGTCTAAAACCAGAAGCAAAACTTTATTCCAAAAAAATCACCATGGGGCACAACCAAACTTATCAGCTAGCTGAGACCACAGCCAGAGTTCGGGATTCTGTAACTGTGGCTATTGGAGGGGGTTATGAGCCCCTTTTTATAGGAAGGGGAAAGCATTAGGCATGGACAAATGAAGTTTTACAATTTCAAAGTTCAACTTTTAAAGACAAATTGCTTTCTAGAATTACAATTTCTGGTGGCGCACGCCTTTAATCCCAGCACTCGGGAGGCAGAGCCAGGCGGATCGCTGTGAGTTCGAGGCCAGCCTGGGCTACCAAGTGAGCTCCAGGAAAGGCGCAAAGCTACACAGAGAAACCCTGTCTCGAAAAACCAAAAAAAAAAAAAAAAAAAAAAGTAGAATTACAATTTCCCATTAACAAGTTTTTAGAGGGTTTCAGCTAATTGATAATTGTATACTCTTGCAGTCTTCCTGACAGCTAATTGATGTTTGCCCAAAGCCTGCAACTTTTCTTGACATAGCAGGGGGAATACGAAACAATGCAAAGCAGGTTGTCCCCGTAGAACTCATTAAAGGTTAACTTTGGTTTCAGCAGTGAGAGGTAGGGGGTTGTCAAGAATGCTAACCCCAGGGCTGCAGAGAGCAATCATAAAAACCTAACATTTGCTTTGCTGACAGAGCTGCCCATCATAAAACAAAGAAAGGCCCAGTTAAAGGTTAATCCCTATTTGCTGGGAAAGCTGATAGCTGTCAGTTTCCATCTCTTAAGCTTACAACTTTTTATTTCTATATTCCTATCTTAGTCCTATATTTCTATCTTATTCTATCTTATTCCTATATCCCTGGACCCTTTAGGACTAGGAACTTATTAGGGGCAGGCACAGTTCAACTTTGAACCTTCATGTCTTAACTTGATGTCAAGCACATACCATGTTTATGTCATCATTCATGATGGTGTGTGTGTGTGTGTGTGTGTGTGTGTGTGTGTGTGTGTGTGTGTGAGAGAGAGAGAGAGAGAGAGAGAGAGAGAGAGAGAGAGAGAGAGAGAGAGAGAGAGAGAGAGAGTTACATGCCCAGTTGTTGTGGACTATCCACCCATATAGCATGGCTGTTGCCATCTGAATCTCCTGCCTGGTTCTTTGTCTAAACTTCTAGATAGAATCAAACCACAGGAAAAATTGTCCTGTATTTTATAGCCACTCCACATCTTTATCCATATTAACAACAATCAGTTTTTTAAAAATTCTTATTAAGTTATCTGCTATATGTTCACACTATGTATATATGACTTTTTAAAGTTTGTTTTGTTTGGTAAAGAATAGAAACATTTTCCGTGCTCCAGGAGTTGCGGGTAGCTTATAGAAGGCAAGGGGACCCATACTTGAACTGCGGCTTACTTAGAGCCCGTGGGAAGAGCCAAGATGGTTTTCATCTTCTGTTGTGGCAATAATGGCACCTGTGCTATTTGTAGCTGTCAACTTAGAGCACTATTTACACAGGCTTTCAAGTCATGTTGCCAACTAAAGTTGACTAAGACAGGAAGAAGATCTTGGGCATAGTGCTGAGATAAAAGAGACAGCAATTAGTTTTCATGTTTGTTTACAAAAATTTTATTTATTTTATTCTCTCTCTCTCTCTCTCTCTCTCTCTCTCTCTCTGTGTGTGTGTGTGTGTGTGTGTGTGTGTGTGCATGCTTGGTTCCCATGCAGGTCAGAAGAGGGCATTGGATCCCTTAGACCTGGAGTTGTGGGTGGTTGTGAGCTGGGAATCAAACCTGGGTCCTCTGCACAAGTGACAAGTATTCTTTTTTGTTTTACTAAGAAATTTTCTACCCCCTTCTCCTGAGATCTGCCTGCAGAGAGACTCCAACACCATGGCCAACTCCAGAGAGGATGTGGGTGGGCATCTGTTCTCTGAATTGTCTGTGAGGAGAGGGGTGTTCTTTCCTTTTAATTGTTTTATGTGCTTTTATTGATTTAACCTTTAAATTATTAGAATAAATTCATTGTACCAAAAGGTCAAAAAAAAAAGAAATTTTCTACTCACTCTATATATCACCCACAGATCTCACTTCCTCCCTCCTCCCTCCTCCCACCCCCCAGCCCTCTCTCCCAAGCCACCCCACATCCCCACATTTCCCAAATCAAGGTTTCCCATAGGGAGTCAGCAGACCCAGGCAGGGGGATCGGGATCCGTCCCTAGTGCATGGGTAGGCTTTTGGGAATCTGGTGCCCGTGGTGTGATGCCTGCGCAGCCTTGGTGCAGTGGGAAGGGGCTTGGACCTGCCTAGGCTCAGTGTGGGACAAGTATTCTTAGCTGGTGATCCTTCTCTCAAGCCCAAACCTTTTTATTTGTTTGTTTGTTTATTGAGATAACATTTCACTTGCTGGTAGACCAGATTAGCCTCTGCCTTCTGGATGCTGGGATTAAAGATGTGCACCATTACAAGCAGCCCTTGCTTTTGTTTCTGTTTTTGTCTTTTAAGGCAGAGTTTCACTCTGTGACCCAGGCTGGCTTCAGACTCATGGGCAATCATCCTGACTCTATCACCCATGGCCTTAAACTCCTTCTTTTCTTGCTTCTAGGTCCCAAGTGCTGCAATTGCAGGTGAGCACCACCTCACCTAGTTTGGAATTCTTGCTGACTGTACAAGATAGCTGTGGAATGAAGCATCTGAAGCACATGGACTTTCAGAAAAACATGGACTAATGACCTCTGGAAACTAGGGTAAATTGCTTAACTGAGCTGAGCTGAGGGAATAATGTATGTCTGTATAGAGACTAGAACCTAGAAGACCTTCAGGCCATTATACTACCACACAGAATCCAGGGCTTTAAAGAGAGTTCAAGGGTTACAGAAACTGGTTAACTTTGTTGTACAGCATCAGGGGGTGGGGGTGCTGGGGATGTAGCTCAGTTTGGTAGAGTGCTTGCATGAGGCCCTAGATTCAATCCCCAGTACTGCATAAATTAGGCATGCTATGGTTACTGTGTGTCTGAAATTCTCAAACTTGCGGGCCTGAACTGTATGGACCACTTCAAGTTTGAGGCCAGCTAGGGCTACAGAATGAGTTCAAGGTTTTGGATACCCTGTCTCAAAAGAAAAAAAAAAGTTAAGTGGAGTCTACAATAATAATTAGGCTGCGACCCAAATACTGTCTTAGTTCAACTCCAAAATCCATATTATATCTCAATACTCAACACAGAGGGTCCAGGTTATACTTCATCATATTTCTGTGTCCCCTGCTCTTTGTACATGTCATTTTGGTTCTGTTATATATCAAATCCTAACTTTTACTGTTTTCTACAAGAAATCCAAAGATACTCTATTTTCTATATCAGGTAACTATCTCAACTTTTTTTTTTTGAGACAGGATCTCATTATGTATCTCTGAATGTCCTGAAAATCACTATACAGACCAGCCTGGCCACAAACTCACAGAGATCCACCTGCCTCTGGGATTAAAGGTATATACCACCATACCAGGCTACTTTTACCTCAATGTGTAAGTGGTTGTTATAGAGGTCTCACTTTGTGTTCTAAATAGCTTTCTACCATTTTTGTCTTTTGAAGGGCAGGAAGATTCCAGGCTGGCCTTAAACTTGAGAGTCCCTATATTGGTCTTCCAAGTGCAAAGATTCCAGGGTTAGCCACTTTACCCAGCTTTACATTTTGGATATACCATGAAATTTTAGTGTTGCCCTTTGATATGTTCTCGACACTATGTCCCAAAAGGCTGAGCACAAATGTGAGTTTTAAAGATAAATGCATTTATTGAATTCCATCTAAATTTCGAGGTAGAAAATTTTTGGTTAGCCTGATAGCCTGCCAAATAGGAGAAAAGTCAATGTGGTAAATGTGAAGAGCAAGGTCCCAGGTGATAGAGGCTTTAGAAAGGAAGAGAGTAAAATGAGGGAGATGCCAAGACAGTACAGTTCAGACTGTGGGGTCTGAAGACATGGCTCAGGGGATGGAGTACATCCCACTTTTACAAAGGACCCAAGTTCCCAGCACTCGTGTTGTGCAGCTCACAAATGCCTGTAACTCCAGATCCAGGAGGACCCAACATCTCTGGCCTCTAAGGACTCATGCACTCATTGGTGCACACACCAACTTAAAAATGATAAAATGAGTATTCTTAAAAATCAAATTGTGCGCCGGGCGTTGGTGGCGCACGCCTTTAATCCCAGCACTCGGGAGGCAGAGCCAGGCGGATCTCTGTGAGTTCGAGGCCAGCCTGGGCTACCAAGTGAGCTCCAGGAAAGGCGCAAAGCTACACAGAGAAACCCTGTCTCGAAAAACCAAAAAAAAAAAAAAAAAAATCAAATTGTGCATATATATAGCATGGAGGTCCCTAGGACGACTGTGGCTTATAATAAATTTCAGTTTTACTCAATTATTGAAAAAAAATAGCCAAATGAATGGAAATACATGAACTATGAACCAAAGGCTGAGGGGCCCCCAGCTGGATCAGGCCCTCTGAATAGGTGTGACAGTTGATTGGCTTGATCAGTTTGGGAGGCAACTAGGCAGTGGGACCAAGTCCTGTGCTCAGTGCATGAGTTGGCTGTTTGAAACCTGGGGCTTATGCAGGGACACTTGGCTCAGTCTGGGAGGAAGGGACTGGACCTGCCTGGACTGATTCTACCAGGTCGATCTCAGGAGGATTTGCCAAGGAGGAGGTGGGAATGGGGGGTGGGCTGGGGGTAAGGGGAGGGAGTGGGAGAGGGGAGAATAGGGGAACCTGTGGCTGATATGTAGAACTGAATGGTATTGTAAAATAAAATAAATAAAATTAAAAAAAAATCAAATTGTGCACGTCTTTAATCCCAGTGCATGTGCATGTCATGCGTGTGCATATAAACAGACAGACAGACAGACAGACAGACACACACACACACACATACACACACGGTGGGGGAGCATCCATAATCTGGGATATATCACATTTAGATGTAGCAGTAATCTTAAAAGTTCTTATTAATAAAATCAAACCCGAGGCCAGTTATTGGTGTGAATGCGGAAGATCAGAGAGGCAGAACAAGCCACAGCCACTTCACCTTGCCAATTCCTCAGGTGATCCTGTTTCCTCAGACTGGAAGCTTTCTGAGTCCTCATCCAAATGAATCTCAGCTGAACTGCTACTCGAAAGCCTGAATGCTTAACCAGCCAAATGCTTAACCAGCCAAATGCTTCTAGTTCCTGGTCCTCACGCCTTATATTCCTTTCTGCTTTCTACCATCACTCTCTGGGATTAAAGGCCTGAGTCACCATGCTTGGCTGTATCCTTGAACACATGGATTTCTGCCTCTGGAATGCTAGGATTAAAGG